>NC_061113.1:138324975-138544923 GCF_002878395.1 Capsicum annuum | reverse complement strand
GGGGCGGGGGGGGGGGGGGGGGGGGGGTAGTGGAGGGAGTGCGGGTAGTGACGGCAGGCTGAGGGTTGGGTCTTGAAATATAGGGACCCTTCAGGGTAAGTCCATAGAGCTTGTGAAGACCCTTGAGAAGAGGAGGATCAACATTGCGTGTGTTCAAGAGACCAAGTGGGTAGGGTCTAAGGCTAGGGATGTGGATGGTTACAAGCTGTGGTACTCTGGGAGCGAGAGGCGTAGGAATGGAGTTGGCATCTTAGTAGATGAAGAGCTTAGAGGTCAGGTAGTAGAGGTGAAGAGGATCAATGATAGGTTGATGACTATTAAGTTGGTCATTCGGGGATTTACCCTGAACGTGTGTAGTGCCTATGCGCCGCAAGTGGGATCGGAGGGGAGGAGAAGATGCGGTTTTGGGAGGCTTTGGAGGAGGTGGTAAGAGGCGTGCCTAGCTCGGAGAAGATTGTTGTAGCAGGAGATTTCAACGGGCACATCGGGGCGCTACCGGGAGGCTTTGGTGATGTGCATGGTGGTTTTGGTTTTGGGGAGAGAAATGAAGAGGGGGCTACCCTATTGGAGTTTGCGAGGTCCTTTGGGCTAGTGGTGGTGAACTCGGGCTTCCCGAAGAAAGACGAGCACCTGATCACCTTTCGAAGCGCGATAGCCAGGACCCAGATTGACTTTTTGTTGCTTAGGAAAGGGGATAGGGCGTGGTGTAAGGACTGTAAGGTCATCCCGAGTGAGAATCTTTCGACCCAGCATAGGCTCTTGGTTATGGATTTGGGTATAAAGAAGAATAGAAAGAGGAGGAGTAGGGAGTGTAGACCTAGAATTAAGTGGGGCGGCCTGACGCCACTGAATGCGTGGGAGATAGGGGAGAAGTTGGCGGGAATGGGGGTGTGAGAGTGTAGGGGAGACGTGGATAGTATATGGGATAGGGCGGCTAGGTGCATCAGGGAGAATGCAAGTGAGGTGTTGGGGGTTTCTAGGGGCCAGGCCGAGCACCATCAGGGGGATTGGTGGTGGAATGAAGAGGTGGAGAAGAAAGTGGGGACCAAGAAAGGGGCGTATGCCAAGTTGGTGGAGAGTAAGGACGAAAAGAAGAAGTGGGTAAACAGGAAAGAGTACAAGCTAGCGAGGAAGGAGGCTAAGTCAGCAGTCACGGCAGCTAAGACGGCCGCCTTTGAGAGCTTGTATGCAGGGTTACAGGGGAAGGGAGGGGAGAAAAAGTTATTTAGACTCGCTAAGGCTAGGGAGAGGAAGGTCGTGACCTCGATCAGGTGAGGTGCATTAAGGGGGAGGACGGTAGAGTGTTGGTGGAGGACGGCCACATTAAGAATAGATGGCAGTCGTACTTTCATAGACTCTTGAATGACGAAGGGGATAGAGCTATTGTGTTAGGGGAACTGGAGCACTCAGAGGAGTGTCGGGATTTTAGCTATTGTAGACGTTTTAAGGCAGAAGAGGTTAGACAGGCTGTTCGCAGAATGCGAAGGGGTAGGGCGACGGGGCCGGATGAGATACCGGTGGAGTTTTGGAAGTTCGTTGGAGAGGCTGGTGTTAGGTGGTTGACTGGATTGTTTAATGAAATCTTCAAGACGGCAAAGATGCCCGAGGCTTAGAGGTGGAGCACCATGATACCTCTCTATAAGAATAAGGGGGACATCCAGAGTTGCAATAACTATAGGGGGATTAAGTTATTGAGTCACTCTATGAAGATCTGGGAGAGAGTGGTCGAGGTGAGGCTGAGACGGATAGTGTCTATTTCAGAAAACCAGTTTGGATTTATGCCTGGCCGCTCGACGACAGAGGCAATTCACCTGGTACGGAGGTTGGTGGAACAGTATAGGGAGAGGAAAAAGGACCTGCACATGGTGTTTATCGACCTGGAGAAGGCCTACGACAAAGTCCCCAGGGAGGTGCTTTGGAGATGCTTGGAGGTGAGTGGAGTACCGCTGGCATATATCAGAGCAATCAAGGATATATATGATGGAGCGAAAACTAAGGTGAGGACGGCGGGAGGAGACTCAGAGCATTTCACTGTCCGGATAGGGTTGCATCAGGGATCTACTCTTAGTCCCTTTTTGTTTGCATTGGTGATGGATGTGTTGACGCGGCGTATTCATGGGGAGGTGCCGTGGTGTATGCTTTTTGCAGACGATGTAGTTCTGATAGATGAGACTCGAGGGGGTGTGAGTGACAAATTAGAGGTGTGGAGGCAAACCCTTGAGTCTAAAGGGTTCAGGGTGCGCAGAAGCAAGACAGAGTATGTGGAATGCAAGTTTAATGACGTGAGGTGGGAGAATGATGTAGTAGTGAAGTTGGAATCACAGGAGGTAGGTAAGAGGGAGAGTTTCAAGTATCTCGGGTCCGTGATCCAGAGTAACGGTGAGATTGACGAGGATGTCTCGCACCGTATTGGGGCGGGATGGATGAAGTGGAAGCTCGCATCGGGGGTGCTGTGTGATAAGAAGGTGCCGCCCAAGCTTAAAGGCAAATCCTATAGGGCGGTAGTCCGTCCGGCCATGTTGTATGGAGCGGAGTGTTGGCCAGTTAAGAACTCCCACATCCAAAAGATGAGGGTGGCAGAAATGCGGATGTTGCGCTGGATGTGTGGGCTGACTAGAGGGGATAGAGTTCGGAATGAGACCATCCGGGAGAAGTTTGGTGTGACTCCAGTGGAGTGCAAGATGCGGGAAGCCTGATTGAGATGGTTCGGACACGTGAAGAGGAGGGGCATGGATGCCCCGGTCCGTAGGTGTGAGAGGCTAGCGTTGGATGATTTTAGGCGGGGTAGGGGTAGGCCGAAGAAGTACTGGGGTGAGGTGATTAGGCGGGACATGGAGCAGTTACAGCTCACCGAGGACATGACCCTAGATAGGAAGGTCTGGAGGACGAGAATTAGGGCAGAGGACTAGGGCCAGTTTGAGTCGCTAGTGTAGGGAATTACTTGGTGAGGGTTTATTCTTGTTAGGAGTCCGTGTTCCATGTTTTATTATGAATCTGTGTGCTTTCCTCTGTTTTATATTACTTATGGGTGCCGTATTTATGTTATGTAATCTTGTGTTGTGCTTTACTATGTGTTTGTGTGGTATCTCGTGTCTTGAGCCGGGGGTCTATCGGAAACAGCCTTTCTACTTCTTCAGAGGTAGAGGTATGGACTGCGTACATCTTACCCCCCCCCAAGACCCCACTAGGTGGGAATACACTGGGTTTGTTGTTGTTGTTGTTGTTGTTTTCTTAACCTCTATCTTTTCTTATTTTTTTTCTCAATCTCTTTTTTTTTATTTCTCCATTTGTTTATTCTTTTTTTCCTTTTTTCTCGACTTCTATTATATTTTACTAATAAATAAAAAGGTGAATATCCGCAAAGAGATATTTTTTTACATCGAAGCAAATTTAAGGGCATAATTTGTTGTTAGGAAGTTTTTTGGGATAAATCTTACATCTAAGGCAAAAATTATAGAACAATTCTTAAATCAAGACACAATATGGTGGTGTCAAGTCTTACTTATGAAACATAACTTGTTTAAAAATTCTTGAGTTAAGTCTTGATTCTAAAGCAAGAGTTATAGAACATGCCATAAATCAAGAAATAATGTGGTAGTGTCAACACTTGTCCATTTTCTTTTGGGAGGTTCTTGGGCTAAGTCTTATCTTAGAGGCAAGACTAGTAGAGTATCTCATAAATCAAGACACGATGTGGTAGTGTCAACATTTACCTGATACAAGCACAAGTAGCACCAAGAGCATAAGACATTGTTCAAGGTTCAAGCTTCGGAATTGGAAAGCAATTAAAGACCTTTTTGGAGTATTTTTGTAACGCCCCAGTTTTCTGAACCGAATCGTTACATAGTGCTCATGATACCGAGGGACCACAAGCTAACCCATGACTGATATCTATACCTGTATATTGTAATATATGACGTAATAATTCAAAAAACATGAATAATAAGCCATAAGGTTCAACTGCATAGAATATCTGACAAATCATAACATTCATATGGGGTAACGAATACCCAAAACAACTGAAATCTGAATCAAATTGAAGCTAAATCTGAAAGCCTCTAAATACTGTCTGAGTAAAGAGTTGAAGGAACATGTCTCCAACTAACTACGTCTAGCAAAACTGAACTGAAATATTAATTGAAATAAATAATATCGTCTTCGAATAGATGAGGATTCACTGCAACTCTACGACTGGAATGCTATTGCTATTGCTGATCTAAAGCTCGTATCTTTGAACCTATGGTGTAACGTGAAAGAAAGCACCATAGCGCAAATGCGTCAGTACAACTGGGAGTACAGAGTATACGAGTGAGGTAGGCTAAATGCAAAAGGGTTTACATGCATGAACGATGCTAACTGACTAACTGATATGAACGTAAAAGTGCAAACATGCATACGTAGTAACTGAAATCGTGATTACATGATATCTAGATCTGGAAACTAATACATGATCTACTGATATCTAGCATGACAAATACTAAAATTCTGATAACATAAATGACTGTGTCTGACAATCTTGAATCTAATGGAACTATCTGTGTTCCGTTCTGTAACTGAATTGACTGTCTCTGACCGTCTTGATGTACTGAAATCTGAAGAACTATCTGAGTTCTTTTACTAAGACTGAGATTGAAACTATGAGAGGTAGTTGTTTGACCGACATGCCCCAATAACGCATATAGCTAAGTTGGGATCCAATCTCAGCCCCGACTGGAATGGTGTCAATACCGCGCCACTGGTAAGGATAAGTGTGAGTGACCCTTACCTGACAGGTACTCAAAATGAGAATTGTGGGAACCCTTAAACTGATGGATTAAGCCACCTCATCGACCCTAATTTGACAGGTTAAGATAGCTCAACCTACGCTGGCTACGTAGTTCTAGAACACAAGGATAATTACTAAGAATAACACCCTGAACTGGCAGGTGAGTTCCCGTCCTTGGGTTTACTCGGTGCTAACTTCTACTCCCATCAGAAGAGACTAAACGTGATTTAACTGACGGTACATAGACTGAGTAACTGACTTTTGTTGACTGACGGATTAGTGCTACTATTTGAGAATTAACCGAGATCATGAGATTTCTGAGTAAAATATTCATAACTTTCTCGTCTGGTGTTAGATTTAGACAAAATTGGTATCGTTAGAAAGCTAACTCAATTTTCCACGTGATAGAAAGTAGAAATCTCAAAAACACCATAGATACAAAAATAAATTTGTATATCAAAGTAATTACTAGCATCCTTAAGATGATTTCTAGCTAGATATAAGTGCAGGTATTACAATATCTCCCTCTTGAGAACATTCGTCCTCGAATGAGACTGACTAAGAGGGAAAATAATAAATGAACATGAATTGAACATGACTGACTAAGACATGACTTCATGAATGACATGCTAAATATCCTGAATTCATGCACATCTGATGCATGGATAACTGGTACATAAATGCGTGACTGAGTGATCTGATAACTGAGTTTCTCAAGACGAGAATGCATAGCTGATGCATGATTTTATAACTGAACTGATACATGAATGCATGACAGAGTATGAAATAGTAATAGATACCAAGTTTATAATGGGAATATGAATATGAAACTGAATAAGGTTAAGGCAAAATATTACCTTGAGCTTGATCTCAATCGGTAGAGAAGAGGTAAGGATACTTGGTACGCATATCTACTTCTGCTTCCCAAGTAGCTCCCTCAAAGAACTGATTTCGCCAAATAACCTTAACTAGAGGGACCTCTTTGTTCCTCAATCGACGAGTTTGATAGTCTAAGATTTCGACTGGAATCTCTTCATAAGAGAGACTGTTCTTAACATCAACGCTTTGAATAGGGACTACAAATACTAGGTCACCTATGCACTTCTTGAGCAAGGATACATGGAAGACCGGATGAACTAAGGCTAAATCTAAAAGCAATTCAAGCTCATAAGCTACCTTGCCTAAACGACTAAGAATCCTGAAGGGAACGACATAGCGGAGACTGAGTTTTCCTTTCTTTCCAAACCTCTTCACTCCCTTCATGGGAGAGATCTTGAGATAGAAATAGTCATCGACCTCGAACTCGAGATCCTTTCTACGAACATCAGCATAAGACTTTTGTCGGCTCTGAGCAGCCCAGAGTCTCTCTCTGATCAACTGAACTTTCTCTAAGGCGTCGAAAACCAAGTCAGGACCTATGACTGAGGCCTCACTAACTTTAAACGAACCAATTAGAGATCTACAACTCCTACCATAGAGAGCTTCGAATGGAGCCATTTTAATACTGGAATAATAGCTATTGTTGTATGCAAACTTAATCAAAGGTAAGTGGTCATCCCAACTTTCCTTGAAATCAATTGTACACACCCTTAGCATATCTTCAAGAGTCTGAATGGTCTTTTCTGCTTGACCATCTGTCTGAGGATGAAAGGTTGTACTGAAATGGACTTGGGTACCAAGACCCTTTTGGAATGCTTTCCAGAAGTGAGAGGTGAACTAGGTACCTCTGTTTAAAATAATAGATAATGGAACACCGTGTAATCTGACCAACTCCCTGATATAGAGTTTGGAATAATATTCAGCTGAATAAGAGGTATGAACTGGAAGAAAATGAGCTAACTTGGTCATCCTGTCTACAATAACCCAAACTGAATCGTGCTGATGACGAGTTTGAGAAAAACCCATCACGAAGTCCATGTTTACTTCTTCCTACTTCCAAGTAGGAATGGTGAACTCCTGTATGGGTCCACTAGGCTTCTGATGCTCTATCTTAACTTACTGATAAGTAGAGCACTTAGCTACAAACTCTGGAATATCTCTCTTCATCCCACTCCACCAATAGATTTCTCGCAGGTTGTGGTACATCTTAGTGGCCCTTGGATGAATAGAGAATCGCGCACCATGCACTTATGCAAGAATCCGCTGCTTTAAGTCATCTATACCTGGAATGCACAAATGACCCTGACAACGAAGAACCCCATCTCCCCCTTGGGAGAAAACCTCTACTCTTTGATTCTGAGTTGACTCTTTTAGCTTGACAAGGCTAGGATCCCTGTCTTGGTTTTCTTTCATCTCGGAAACTAGAGATACCTCTAAACTACTCTGAACATCTATACTACCCTCCGAAGAATCGACTAAGAGAATACCTAGTCTGGAGAGATGATGGATTTCTTGAGCTATCTTCTTCTTGTTTTCCTCGATGTGAGAAATACTACCCTTGGAGAGTCTACTGAGAGCGTCGGCCACAACATTGGCCTTGCCCAGATGGTAAATGACACTCATGTCATAATCTTTCAAAAGCTCTAACCACCTTATCTGATGAAGATTGAGATTTTTCTGAGAAAAGACATACTGGAGACTCTTATGATCCGTGAAGACATCTACATGAATTCCGTATAGATAATGCCTCCAAATCTTTAAGGCAAATACTACGGCTGCTAACTCAAGATCATGAGTAGGATAATTCTTCTCATGACGCTTTAACTGTCTGAGGCGTAGGCTATGACCTTACCATACTGCATGAGGACATAACCTAAACCCACTTTGGACATATCACAATATACCACGAACCCATCTAAACCATCTGGAAGAGCTAAAACTGGAGCTGAGGTGAGTCGAGTTTTCAACTCTTGAAAACTCTTCTCACAAGGATCTGACCCCTGAAACTTGACCTTTTTCTGAGCCAATCTGGACATGGGGTATGCAATAGAAAAAAATCCCTCAACAAACCGTCTATAATAACCAGCCAATCCCAAGAAACTCCTAATATCTGATGGAGAGACAGGGCGAGGCCAGGTTCTTACCGCTTTGGTCTTCTGAGGATCTATTCTAATGCCATTACCAAAAATAATATGGCCAAGGAATGCTACTGATCTTAGCCAAAACTCACACTTACTGAGTTTGGCAAATAGCTGGTAATCTCTCAGAGTCTGAAGAACAATCCTGAGATGGTTTGAATGATCATGCTCTGTGCGGGAATAGACCAGGATATCATCTATGAAAACTATGACGAACATGTCCAAGTACTTCTTGAACACACGATTTATCAAGTCTATAAAAGCGGTTGGGGCATTGATAAGACCAAAAGACATAACTAGAAACTCAAAGTGGCCATATCGAGTACGGAAAGCTGTCTTCGAGATGTCATATTCTCTAACTCTGAGCTGATGGTAGCCTGATCTGAGGTCTATTTTGGAGAAACAACTGGCACCCTGAAGTTGGTCAAACAAGTCATCTATTCTGGGAAGAGGATACTTGTTCTTGACCATAACTTTATTGAGCTGATGGTAATCAATACATATCCTGAGAGAACCGTCTTTCTTGCACACGGATAAGACTGGTGCACCCTATGGGGATACACTGGGCCTGATAAATCCCTTACCTAAGAGATCCTTCAATTGATCTTTCAGTTCCTTGAGTTCTGCTGGTGCCATTCTGTATGGCGGAATAGAAATAGGTTGATTATCTGGAAGAAAATCAATGCCAAAGTCTACTTCCCTTTCGGGAAGAATGCTTGTAAAATCTTCAGGAAACACGTCTGAATACTCATTTACAACTGGGACTGATTTAAGACGAGGGGATTCAGAACTGGAATCTTTAACATGCACGAGATGATACACACACCCTTAGAAATCATTTTCCTTGCCTGAAGGTAGGAAATAAGATGACCCTTGAAAGATGAAGTGCTACCCTTCCACTTTAGGACGGGCTCATTCGAGAACTGAAACTGAACTACCCTAGTTCTACAGTCGACTGTGGCATATCAGGAATGAAGCCAATCCATATCAAGAATGATATCAAAATCAGTCATCTCTAACTTAACTAAATCTGCTGACGTGGCTTTCTAAAATATCACAATCGAGTAGTTCCTATATACCCGCCGAGCTATGATGGTTTTATCCACTGAGGTATAGACTGAAAAGGGCTCTGCTAAAATTTCAGGACTGGTTCTAAAATCGCCTGCAAATAAGAAGTAACAAAAGATAAGGATGCACCTGGATCTAGCAAAGCTAAACATGAATATGAAAAATTTGTAACGTACCAGTAACGACATCAGAAGAATTTTCCTAATCCTGTCAGGTCTGAAGAGCATAGAGTTTGTTTGGGCGTTGCCCACTAGTAGCACTGGAAGTGGCACTCTACTAATTTGGGCGACCGGACTGGGCTGTGGAGCAATTCTGCTGACTCGGTATACCTGACTATGGACACTCTCTAATCCTGTGGCCTGTCTTACCACAACCAAAACAAACATTGCTACCAGCTCTATAGGTACCCTTGTGGTTCTTACCATAAGTCTGACATAGAGGATTAGTTCGGGCACTGCTGACACTGCCCTGAGACTTAGAGCCTGGTTCTTTGTTTCCATCTCTGAATTTTGGCACTGGGGCACTGGTGGAGGAAGGAGCTGGAATTGCTAGCTTAGGACGAAACTGCGAACGATTTTCTCTTTTTGATTTTGGTTGAGCAAAACTTAAACTGCCTAACCTTGCTCTCTTGTTCTGCCTCTCCCTAGTCCTAATCTTCTGCTCCTCTATTTATTGAGCATGAGTCATGACCCTAGCTAAAGTCATATCACTATTCAGCAGACCTACACTCATTTACCACGCTATCATTTACCCCTGACACGAACTTGGTCATCTTAGCCTTGTTATCTGCAACCACATAAGGGGAATATCTGGATAGCTGAGTAAATCTAAGAGAATACTCCTTAACTATCATATTTCCCTATCTAAGGTTGATAAACTCTAGAAATTTTGCCTCCCTCAGCTCTTGGGGAAAGAATCTGTCTAAGAAAGCATGATAAATTCCTCCCACTCTATAGGACCTGCATCCTCTAACCTCTCAGACTTTTACTATTTATACCAAGTGTGAGCAACATCCTGTAACTGGTATATGGCGAACTCGGCACTCTGGCTAAAAGTAACTCCCATGATGTCTATGACCTTCTGTACTTGGTCAATGAATTCCTGAGGGTCTTCATCAGACTTAGACCTAAAGAAAGATGGAGGGTTCATTTGGGTGAAGTCCCAAATCCTAGCTGCGGCTGAGTTGGCCACTGGATTGGCCGAAATAACTGGTGGCTGTTTATTTTGGGCAGCCACAGACTGAGCAAGTGTGGTAAATACGGCCCTAAACTTTGCATGTGAAACATGTTCGCCCAAAGGATCTTTGGGCTAAGGAGCTGGTTGGTTTCTTCTCTTTGGAGGTATATTCTGAAATAAAAGAAGAACAGATTAGACTAAGAGTTTAACTTGAGATTATGCCCACTAGCACGATATTCATACCAAAAGAAGGGAAACTGTTCCTAAAATAACATATAGCCTCTTGCACATAAATGTGGCGTGCAACACACCCATGCACAAGACTTTACTAGATACGACTTTCAGACTTCCTAGGACTCTATTGAACCTTAGGCTTTGATACCAAGTTTGTAACGCTCCGATTTTCTGAACCAGATCGCTACACGGTGATCATGATCCCGAGGGACCACAAGCTAACCCATGATTGATATTTGTACTTGTATACTGCAATATATGACGTAATAATGAGGAAAACATAAACAATAAGCCATAAGGTTCAACTGCATAGAATATCTGATAAATCATAAAATCCATATGGGGTAACGCATACCCAAAATAACTGAAATTTGATTCAAATTTGAGCTAAATCTAAAATCCTCTAAATACTGTCTGAGTAAGGAGTTGAAGGAACATGTCTCCAACTAACTCCGTCTAGCAAAACTGAACTGAAATAATAATTAAAATAAATAATATCATCCTTGAATGGATGAGGACTCACTGCAACTCTACGACTAGAATGCTACTACTACTACTGATCTGGAGCTCATATCTATGAACCTATGGTGTAACATGAAAGAAAGCACCATAGCACAAATGCATTAGTACAAATGGGAGTACTGAGTATACGAGTGAGGTAGGCTAAATGCAAAATGGTTTACATGCATGAACGATACTAACTGACTGATTGATATGAACTTAAGAATGCAAACATGCATACGTAGTAATTGAGATCGTGATTACGTGATATCTAGATCTAGACAATAATACATGATTTACTGATATCTAGCATGACAAATACTAAAATTTTGATAACATAGATGATTGACTGACAGTCCTGAATCTAATGGAACTATCTTGTTCTATTTTGCAACTGAATTGACTGTATTTGACCGACCTGATATATTGAAATCTGAAGAACTATCTGAATTCTTTTACTGAGACTAGGACTGAAACTGTGGAAGGTAGTTGTTTGACCGACATACCCTAATAATGCATATAGCTAAGTTAGGGTCCAATCTCTGCCCCGACTGGAAGGGTGTCAATACCGCCCCACTGGTAAGAACAGTTGTGAGTGACCCTTAACTGATAGGTACTCAAAATAAGAACGGTGGGAACCTTTAAACTGGCAGATTAATACACCTCATTAACCCTAATCTGACAGGTTAAGATGTCTCAACCTACGCTGGCTACGTAGTTTTGGAGCACAAGGATAATTACTAAGAATCACACCCTAAACTGGCAGGTGAGTTTCCATCCTTGGGTTCACTCGGTGCTAACTCCTAATCCCATCTGAATAGACTGAATGTGATTTAACTGACGATACATGGACTGAGTAACTGACTTTCGTTGACTAATGGATTAGTGCTACTATTTATGAATTAACCGAGATCATGAGATTTTCGAGATTTCCTGAGTCACATGATCGATTGAGTTCTATTGATCATGGCTTAACTGAGATTATCATGATAACAAGTACCCCCAGGGCTGAATGGAAGGAAACTGACACATATGACTGACT
This sequence comes from Capsicum annuum, assembly GCF_002878395.1. Classification (NCBI taxonomy): domain Eukaryota; kingdom Viridiplantae; phylum Streptophyta; class Magnoliopsida; order Solanales; family Solanaceae; genus Capsicum; species Capsicum annuum. Next base: position 138,533,120 of record NC_061113.1, on the reverse strand, counting down.
TGATCGTAAGAGTAGAGTTCAGAATTTACCATATCATGAGTAGGGGATTTTACACTAAGCATGATTCTCAATATCTTATACATGGAAGGGAAATTTATACAACATGTATATACTTGCATAGCTTTAATATCATGGTCAATCCATGTAACACCCTAAAATCGGGTCCTGAGATGTCACACGGTGCTTAGGATCACAAGTGACCCCAAGCTAACCCTTCTACAGGCATAACTCATAAGCAACTGAACAAAAAGTATAAATCAATACAAATCTGCAGAAAATAACTCTTTTTTGAATATGATAGATACAAAACTAAATTTACAAGATTACAACTCTGCTTTTACAACCAAAACTGAAACGGAATACATCAACTTCTACTGACTGTCTATGAAGCCTCTAATAGTATGGACTGTAGGTAGCCGGGTCATGACTCCCGACTAACCCAACTCAATACGACTGCATAAATAAAATACAACACTTCTCAAACTATATAACTAACTCAAGTCCTTAAATCAAAAGGACTCATCACCAACTGACTTGATGCCGCGAACTGACTGGATCTGAAGATGTACACTATACCTTGTACCTACATTCTGAGGAGATGTAGCCCACATATGAATATGTGGGTCAGTACCATGGAAACGTACCGAGCATATGGGGGTGCAATGCATATATAAAATAATATCTTAATATCATCACAGTTTATAAAGTTATGCATGATGATATAAATGACTCACTTAGCTCGAATTAAAATCATCATAATCATAATAGAGTAAAATATATCGGGTGAAACATGTGAGTCATCATAATAAATCTCAATTAAATTTTATCTCGATTCCAAATCATAAAAGCAATCAAATCTCATAACCATTCTCTTTGGAATATATGTTCACTAAATCTTTTGAAAACAATGACTTTCTCAAACTCAGTCTTTCAAATAAATATGTTTTCATCTCAGATAGAAGAATAAGACTTTTCATATTAGATAGGAGAATACACACACACACACATTGGGAGTCTCTCATAACCGACATAAACCATGTGAGCTACATAGAGTCCAACGTCCAACCCACGTTGGGGGAGCTGTCTTATCCTTGCCATCAAAGTAGAACCTCAATATTTTATTCACTAGTGATCACTATATATAAATCAGCCTCAGGCTCACAACCTACAGGGGCACGTAGTTCTAGGAAAGTACCAATCCCCCTTGGAAACATTCATCCTCGATGTGGATAATTAACCTGAAACACAGAGGAATATTAGTCTTCAAGCTATTATGTGTAACTGATAGAACTGAATCATTGGATCTCAAGAATAATGAGCTACTGAACTGGTCTGCAAGTGCATGAATCCTCAAAAAAATTAACTATATGGCTAAGATAGAAACGAGAGTGTCAACTTATGAGTAACCATTACTTTGCACTGGATCCGATCTCATGAGAAAGGATGGGAGGTTTATGACATGAATACTCGGGGTATTACAACATCCCCCTCTTAGGATCATTCGTCCCCGAATGATAATAATTTGACGAAAATATTAGGAAGAGACTGTGATACTACACAGGATACTTACGAACTGAATTATGACTTAATATCTGAAACTAAAACTGATGCATGAACTGAGCTGAACTCATAGTTTAATTGGACACAAACACATTGCCTCTTGGAACATACATACGTATAAGACTGCGGATAGTAAGACTAGCTTGAAAATTAAGAATCTATAGAAGCTTATCTCCTTGCTTGCTAAACTAGACTGCAGGCTATATGGACTGGATCATACTGACTCCCCATACTCAAATGGAGTATTTCTTCAGCACTTTTCTACGAAATTCTATTGACATTGGGGAGCAAAGAATTTTGGGCATACTCTGAATAAGATATTTGTCTAAGGAATTACAACATTGATATAACTCTATAGCATGGAATATAATTATATAACTCATAAACTAAGATAGGATTGCTAGGCCGTAGGCAATGCAACTTCTTACTTTCAAGCTTAGCATCACTTCTCAAATTCTCTCTCAACTACACTATTCCCTTAAATACCATATTCATTTGATTCAACTTATAATTCTTATATTGGCACTGCAAAATCTTTCTACTAAGGTCTAAACTAAACTAAGTTCTCTCACCATGATCAAGCCTAACACTAAATCACAAGATATAACATGTCAAACCACAATACTAGTCTAAACCACAAGGTTCAATATTCTATATCTTCTTAGAGCTCACACCCTAAGCATAACATGCCTTACCACTTCAATGACAAATTTAAAACTCTTGATATGGATTCACTAGTGCATATTGCATACATCATCTTACACCCAACATGACATTCAAGCCTATCATTAAAACCACATATAACTTTAATGAAAATACCCCTAAAGGCATACTCCACATATTCTCGAGATTAAGCTATAATTTCATCATTCTATTAGCTACACATAAATGCTAAACTCACAAGAATAAACTAATTTCGAACTTACCGACTTCATTCTTGAACAACCCATCCATATGCCATCCTTATTCCTAGCTTCAATAATCATCATCAAATACTTACACTCTCATTTGCAACCATATCTACATCTCTAATCACACAATCATAGCCTACCAAGATCACACTTCTATACTTATATTTTTCCCAAACCATGAGAATAAAATCATACTAAAAAGACTCAACATTTTTAATCATAACTCCTTAACTTAGCTATCAAGAACAACATAAATTATCTAACTAGCCTTTCTCCACCTAGCAACTCAACGTTACTACTAACCACACAATATGCAATAATCCTCAAAAAAAATAATGCAGCTCCGTAGCTCCTTGGGCACACCTCTACATCATACTTAATTACGAACATATGATCTTACACTCTTGCATACACTGTTCAGGCCTACTAGATCACCTCCATATAACTAGCATCAACCACCGAACCATCAACTATTCAAACTTAATGTCTAGAGCTAAACATAATTTACAACCTAATCTCACACACAATTTTCACTTCAAAACTATAGAACACAACATTAAGAAAAACTAGTACACAATGACAATCGATCATAATCATATGGCTTATCTTATTCATAATCTGTTAACACATCCTCTTTCTTCACATCATTACTATTTACCTATATTCACACCTAAATTACTTTCATAGCTCTATAAATTTTAACTAAACTTCCTCTTGAAATCTCAGAAAATCCTAAATTAACAATACTCAACCACCAAGTACTTCTATCCAAACCTATACTTTCCTAGAATAACAAATACCATCAATAACTCTTTTCATACTTCAAGCAAACAACAATCCACCTTAACTAATAATCTCCTTCTATAACTTCACTAAACTAACAAACAAGGGTATATCACTTCATTACTAATTGAATCATAAGCAAAAATTCAGCTATACATATTCAATAAATCGCCCTTACCACCATTCTTGCTACTACACTTCTAAACCCACAAGTTCAACTAACGCAAGACTTTCAACTAAACGTTACTAGTTCTGTCACTACAAGAAACCCACACTTTCAACTAACACCAGAACAACAAGATAAATAACAAGTTGCTGGTGAATCAAAATAGACCTCACACGGCTTCACTAGACTTTGGTTTTGTGTTTTGATTAAGAAAATTATATGAATAACAAAGCAACTATGCTAGTGAATTAAAATAGGCCTCACACGACTTCACTAGACTTTGATTTTTCACAAACATAATGATAACAAAATTACATAATACAAGTGATAGAAACTTGACACACAATATTAAACGATTTAAGAATACACCTTACTCTGTCTTAATTAAATAACTAATAAGAACAAGGGTATAACTTCAAATCTGATGGACTTATAACATACTAGAAGGCTCCTCTCAAGCCACTTTATAAAACTCCCAAAACTTCTGCCAGCAAATATAAGAGCATTATCTGGGGAGAAAATTGGAACTTGTCGAACATGTTACCTCAAGAATAGTACATAGATAGAGAAGTATAGATTATCATTATGGATTCTGAGGAGAAATTTTTAAGAACATCTGACTCAGGCTTTGTACACAATTTCTACAGGTCTGATAAAGCACTTTAGTTTTTGAAACTCAAAAGTACTGACAGGATACTTTCTATCTCTATTACAGTCCCATAATTATTTATGGAGAATGAAGCTCAACTGTTTCTGATACCTTGGAAATTACGTAGAGATGGCCCGACTAGAGTAAGATGAGAATCTGTATAAGTTTCTTGGAGAACTTTTTTATAGCACGATTTAAGACTTGAAAGAATAGAGACATTTCCTAAATGCCCTGTAGCCTCTCGAAGAAAAGTACAGACGTCTTCGTATCGTTCTTCAAGACTCTACTAGACACAACTTCATAGACACCCTAGGACACTTGAAATCTGTACTCTGATACTAAGTTTGTAACGCCCCAAAATTGGGTTCCGACACATCACACGGTGCTTAGGATCATAAGTGACCCCAAGCTAACCCTTCTACTGGCATAACTTATAAGCAACTAAACAAAAAGTATAAATCTATACAAATCTGCAGAAAATAACTCTTTTTTGAATATGATAGATACAAAACTAAATTTACAAGATTACAACTCTGCTTTTACAACCAAAACTGTAACGGAATACATCAACTTCTACTGACTGTCTATGAAGCCTCTAATAGTACTGACTGTAGGTAGCTGGGTCATGACTCCCGACTAATCCAACTCAATACGACTGCATAAAGAAAATACAACACTTCTCGAACTGTATAACTAACTCAAGCCCTTGAATCAAAAGAACTCATCAACTGCTGACTGGATGCCACGAACTGGCTGGTTATAAAGATGTACACTATACCTTGTACCTATATTTCGAGAAAATGTAGTCCACATACGAATATATGGGTCAGTACCATGGAAACGTACCGAGCATATAGGGGTGCAATGCATATATAAAATAATATCTTAATATCATCACAGTTTATAAAATTATGCATGCTGATATAAATGACTCACTTAGCTCGAATTAAAATCATCATAATCATAAGAGAGTAAAATATATCGGGTGAAATATATGAGTCATCATAATAAATCTCAATTCACTTCCATCTCGATTCCAAATCATCAAAGCAATCAAATCTCATAACCATCTCTTTGGAATATATGTTCATTAAATCTTTCGAAAATAATAACTTTCTCAAACTCAGTCTTTCAAACAAATATGTTTTCATCTCAGATAGAAGAATAAGACTTTTCATATTAGATGGGAGAATACACACACACATTGGGAGTCTCTCATAACCGACATAAACTATGTGAGCTACAAGGAGTCCAACGTCCAACCTACGTTGGGGAGAGCTGTCTTATCCTTGCCATCGGAGTAGGATCTTAATATTTTATTCACTAGTGATCACTAAATATAAATCAGCCTCAGGCTCACAACCTACGGGGGCACGTAGTTCTAGGGAAGTACCAATCCTGCTATGCTTCCCGCTCGGTGTTAAAGACTACTCCCGGACTTAGCTCAGATCTTTTCAAAATAAAATCCACTAATAAATATTTTAACAATTCACAATGGGAGTCATTATGCTACCCCTTTCATAATAAATCAATAAAAGTGGATTTCTTTTCTCATCGCGATTTCAAAAACAACCCTTTTTACAACCAAAAGGTCAAAGCTTCTTTATCATCTCAAATTATTTAAAATCAAGGTATTTATAATACCTGATTTCCTCAAAATAATAATTTCAAATAGGGTTCCAAAAACCCATACATCAATATCACCATAGAACCTTCCAAAGTTTCATACTTTATGACATAAGCAATAAAATAATCACTTAAAACTTAAAATTTCAGCTTTATAATCATACATCTTGGTAAAGAAAATTAGCTTTGGGATTCAAATCTCATTGTGCTTATAGCACATAATTTCTCAAAGTACAATCCCAATGAGGACTCAAGGTCTCATACATTAAAATCATATTACATTTTCTCAAGATTCATGCTTTTCATCATAAATATATATAACTTACTTTAAAATCTGGAAAATTCAGCTTTATGTACAAAAATGTCATTATTCTCATTCAATTCAACTTCCAAAACATAGAGAGTATCATAATCTCATGTAAAACCATGTAGGATATAAATTCATGCTTCAAATTCATATCAGAACATGTAAAATCATGTATATTCATAAAAGAGAAATCAATTTGGGCACAAAAATGAAAGGGTGTTCTTGTTGAAAAACCCCACATACCTTAAACTTGAAGCTTTGAATGAACTCTTGACGTTGGGACTCTATTCGTGGAAATAATGAGTGTTTCTTGTAGCCCTCGGAATGGGGATTCCGAATCTCGAAGAATTATTAAAAACTCATGGTTGAATTTTGAGATATTTGAATTTTTAGGTTGAAACCCTGATGAATGTTCTTGGTGATTTTGAGAGAAAGTAAACTTATTTTAGTGTTATGAGAGTTTAATCCCGTATTATAGAGATATATAGGGGTGTTTTTGGCACTTGAAAGTGAGGTATGCGGTGCACAACCCGTGGCAGACCTTAAGGTGTGAATATCACACCTTATGGAAGACATTTAAGTATGCGTCGCACTCCTAATCGCATACATTTGATTGGGCGGCGCATTTCCCATCGCACACCCTTACTGCCTCTCACGAAAATGGGCATAAATCTTCGTTCGGATATCGGATTTTTGAGAAATTGGTATCGTTGGAAAGCTAATTCAATTATATAAAATTTGATAGGTCTTGATATGAAAATTTTCACGTATATTAAGAGATATAAACGTTTGAATTTAACTCTTATAGAATCAAATGTCAAACTTTGGATGAATCAATTGGTCTTAGCTCAACTTTGTTCTAGGTCATTGCTATGAACTTTTTTCACCTCTAAACTACTCCATAGACTAGGATAATGATCATCCAACTTGTATTCATATGAGAATTACTTGTATTAGAGCTTAGAAGTGCAGGAATGACGGTTAGAATTCTAGCACAAAAATACGGGGTGTTACAATCCATATCACAACAACAACGCATATCACTCACATGGAATTCATGGGAAATCATAAAGCATAGAGCATGAACTTGTGTAATACCCCGCATATTTCTAAGCTAGGAGACGAACCATTTTTCCTATATATGAAATCTCGTATCCTGTGATTCATACTTAAGTACATGACTTATAATGAGTATCTTAGAGATAAGATAACTTATGATATGTTAAGCATGTTCATATGAGTCACTTAAGGTAATACAAGCTAAGATTTTTTGAATCCATCAATTTTTAGTGTTTGATTTCATAAGGTTCATATTTGAACAAGTATAACTTGATGTTAATGTGGTATTTCTGCATATTTATACCCACAAAATTATAGAGAATCGAATTAGCTTTTCAAAGATACCAATTTTACCTTAATCCAATACCCGAGCAAAAAGTTATGCCTATTTTCGTGAGAGACAGTAAGGGTATGCGATTGGTTAGGTGCCGCCCAACCAAACTTAGGCAATTTGTTAGGCGCCACTCAACCTAGCTTGTGCGATTACTTGGGAGCCACCTAAGTCAGTTCTAAGTGCCAAAAACACTCCGTTTTGAGTTATTTTGGGGGTAATTAAGTCTTTTAACACTCCTCACACATCCCTAAACTTAAACCTACAAAATATATAGCTCCTAATTACATTACAACCCTAATAACCTCTGAAGTTCATCATCCAAGAGCACTAAAAGAGAAAAAAAAAACTAGGGTTGCATAATTAAGCTTGTAGATCCAATTTCAAGGAAATTCCTCCATCAATCATCAAGAATCCTCCTTCTAAGGTATGCGTGAGTTGATTCATGGAATCCTTTCATCTATGAAGCTCAAGAACCATCTTTTAAATTATGTATTATGATGTTTATGTTGTTGGTGGTTGATGTTCGTGTGGTTGGAATTTGATGATGCCTAAGATGGGATCTTTGTATGTTTTGTGTGAGGATATGGTGGTATTTAATGTATCAATATGTGAAATTGGTGGTTGAATATTTGTAATTTTGATGAATCCATCTATGCCTAAGATGTGCATGTAAGGTGTTTGTGAAAATACCTAAGGGAATAGAAATCATGCTTTTATGACATCATAAGTCCTAAATGACTATTCCATGTTCTAAGTTTATGTTCAACGTGATCCCCATGCTATTGTACTGAATTGAAGATGTTGTATGAGATGCTCATGATATTGTTGTGATATGGAATGACCATGCTATTAAAGCCATGCAAGTATATACATGTTGTGTGCATTCCCGATCATGTGATGGTTTGTTGAGAATCATTCTTATTATGAAATCCTTACTTATGATATTATGAATTGTGGACTCTACTCTTATGATCAAGTCAGTAATGTGTGTCAGTTTCCTTCCATCGAGTCCTGGGGGTACTTGTACCCAAAAACTATAGCTGCGTGCCTAGAGCCAGTGTCATGTTTTAAGACATCCTCAGTCAAGCTTTGGTCCATAGATTTCAGTTAGTCACGTGACTCAGAAAAACTCAAAAATCTTAGTAGTTCAGTAGTCCTAGTAGTTTCAGTACTCTTAGTTAGACCTCAGATGTCAGTAGCTTTTCCGTCAGTCAACGAAACTCAGTGAATTCAGCTTAGTTCAGCTAAGAAAATATTATCAGCTCAGTTAATCAGTTTATAAATCAGTTTAGTTCAGTTAGGCAGTTCAACACAGTTAATCTTTTTAAAGTCTTTCAGTTGGGAGTAGGGTCTAGCACCGAGCGAGTGCAGGGATGACGATTTTTCTGTTATAAAGAAAGAGCCGTTAGCATCAATCCCTGTACTCCAGAACTGCATAGCCAGTGTAGGAAAGGAGTCACCCATCATATTAAGGCTATACTTGACTATTATATTGCCTTAGGCTTGATTTCCTGTTCAGGGTCACCCGTCAGAGAGGCTTGACCATAGTAGAGGTCTCTACCCGTGGCACGGTATTGACATCCTTCCAATTAGGGCAAAGATTGGACCCCACCAGTTCAGTATCGGGGCATGTCAATTAGGTGAATACTTTCTACAGTTACAGTCTTAGTTACAGAAATTAGGACTGTTAGATACAGTCAACTCAGCTCAGTAGTACAGACTCAGAATCGTTAGACACGGTCAATTCTTATCAGTATTATCAGATCTAGAGATCACCCATTAGGTAGGACTGATCTCAGACTAAGCTAAGTCATTCTTATTTATCAGTGTATTCAGAGATCACTCGTTAGCTAGGACTGATCTTAGATTCAGATACTCAGATATAGTGAGGAACTTTAATAGTTCCATTGATTCAGAGACCGTCCCGTCAGATAGGCTTGGTCTTATATTCAGATGGTTATCATTAGATATAGAGATCACCCAGCAGATAGGCTTAATCTTAATCTCAAATTCAGTTGAGTATTCTCATTGTCAGTTTCAGAGATCATTCGTTAGCTAGGATTGATCTCAGACTCATATATTTAAATACAGTTTGAAACTCAGATAATTCCCTAGAATTAGGACTATTAGATACAGTCAACCATGTTATCAGTCATTTAGTATCTCAGTATCACGAAACTCATGTTGTCAGAGTTCAAACTCAGTAGTTAGTATCTCTACGAGTTTCAGTAGTAGTTATGTATGTATGTACTCACTCTCATGTTTATATTAGTCAGCATGTTCATGCATATAAAACCCGTGCATTTAGCCTACCCCCACGTATACTCAGTACTTTAGTTGTATTGACGTATTTGCGCTATGGTGCTTTCTTTTTATATTACACCATAGGTTCTGAGGCATAGATTCCAGATCAGCAGTAGCAGTTCAGTTAGCAGTGAGTCCTTATCTTTCGAGGACATGATCATTATATTTATTATTCCAGTATTTTAGTTTATTTTTAGTATAGGGAGTTAGTTGGAGATATGTTCCTTCAACTCCTTATTCAGACAGTTTAGAGGCTTTCAAACGATTATAGAGTTTTCAAATTTAGACTTTAGTATTTTTAGTTTTGTTTTGGTACTGTGATACCACCTTATTTTAGATATTTTATTATTTAAGATTGAAACTTATGCCCTCTTTGTTCATGTTTTTGCATTTTATATGTATATTATGCAGTTGTAGGTACAAATATCAATCATGGGTTAGCTTGTGGTCCTTCGGGGTCATGAGCACCTTGTAGCATTTTGCTTCAGAAAATTGGGGCGTTACAACTTGTCATTTAAGCACTATTAAATCATGGGACATGAATTCTATCATCCTAGGCATATTATCAAACATTTTGCATGGATTCTTTTAGCTTAAGCGTGTTCATGAATTTCACCATATTAAGCCACATAAGGATCATGGGTTTCAAATAACAAACACATATACTTCATGAAAATACCTTTAGATATCATCTTGAAACTTAAACAACAATCATCAACATGTACATGCTCATATCACAACAAGACAATCACAGAATAATATTCAAAACATGATTCTTGAGCTCTATGAACGAAAGGGATCCATCGATGAACACTATGCATACCTGACTCAATGTTCTTGATGTTTCTAAACTTGAAGGATTTAAAATCCTTTTATTTTTTTGAAGAATATTGGGTCTTGTTATTGGAGATTAAATTTAAAGAGAAACCTTAGTCTTTGTTTATGAAATAATAATAAGTAAAATGGGTGAATTCAGACTCATATGGGTATATATCAGCGAGTGGTAAGTGACCAAAATACCTCTATTAAAATGGCCTGGAAGTACACTGAATGTGGCATGTGATGACCCAACTGACGGTCCATCAGGAACTTGACAGTCCGTCATTTCGACCGTCATATGTGGACTAGAAATGGGGTTCACTGGATAAGAGTTGACGGCCTGGATAGTGGTCCGTCAAAAATTTGATGGTCCGTCAACTCATCCGTCAATATTTATCCAAAACGTGGCCCTAATGCCTTGGCTGTGGCGGTCGGTCCATCACTTGTTTGGTGGTCCGTCAACTTGGACGTCGCACCTGGGCGTTTCGATCAGTTTTGAGTAAAACATCCATAACTTCCTCATCTGGTGTCGAATTTGGACAAAATTGGTATCGTTAGAAAGCTAACTCAACTTCCCAAGTGATAGAAAGTATAAATCTCAAAAATACCATGGGTACAAAAATATATTTGTGTTTTAAAGCAATTACTAGCATTCTTAAGATGATTTCTAGCTAGGAATAAGCACGGGTATTACAATTTTGAATCCTTGGTCAAGAGAAGAAATGAGGAGGGGTTGTTACACTCAAGAGGATCCTATCATTAAGGGCATTAAGGACCTTTTACACTCCAAAATAACACTCAAGGGGCGCCCTTTTCTCAAGCTCTCATTAAGGGTATTTTAGTCATTGTTATGTAATAGTATAAATAGACCTATTATCTTCATTTTCCTTAGCATTTGATGAATTTAAATTGAGTATTACTCTTAGGGTAGTTTTCTCTTAGATTAGCTATAGGTCTTGGAAAAGTCATTAGAATCAAGGTCAATCTTGTATTGGCACTTTGGCAAAGAAAGGTGGTGCTTAAGGACTTGATCTCTTTGGTCCACCTAAGAGTGAGTTTTAATCGAATATTGGTGTTGTGTGTCTTGGTGTTTGATACATACCTTGGTGATATTCATTGGTGTTAGTGAGGGTCTCATTACATATCCTTTACATTTATGCAATCTTCTTCTTTATCTTCTTTCTATATGTTGTTCTCTTTGTCTGTGGTTGCTGATTTTGTGTCTCAAATCCTTAAATTCGGTTATTAGCTTGTTTTATTGTATCATTTGGTATCAAAGCCATGAATTAGAGTTGTTTCCATAACTCTAAGTGTTGGATCTAAGAAAATCTCCACAAAAGAAGAGTCTAGAGTCAAGAAAATAAAAAAATAGGTGTTTCACATTTTTGTGTTTGGACAGCATTTTAGAAGTTACATCTACACGTTTTTGTGTTGTTTTGTTGGTTTCAAGTTCTATATCCTTGCTCCCTAGCACCTAAGGAGTTTAGATCTACTCTTGGAACAAGATTTAGTTGATTTTGAGCTAGATCCACCATTGTTATGGCGTGATTTAAAGCTTTTGTAGGTGGATCCGTGTGGCTTAGTACTTGTGACGTGTTTTTTGAAGTGATTTTGTGTTGTTTGAACTCACCTTGGCCTAAGGAACCTAGATCTAAAACAAAATTAGAGATTAGGGTTCATTTGGTTAGAGGTCAAACTTTGATCAACTCTTAAATATTCATCTTGTTCTTCCATCTTTATCAAATCTTGTTAAAGAAGAATATTCAAGGAGTGTGTTTGATCCAAAAGGGGTGGAAAGAGAGTGTACTTGGTATTTATAAAAGAATATTCCTTGGCATATTCAATTTCCTCCAAAAGAAGGAAGAGACAAAGGGAACAATCAAGTACAAAACAAGTACAAATCCAAGTACAAAGGGGGGACCAATCTTTTTGAATTCAATTGGAGCTTGAAAAAGGCTCCAAACTTGTTTTTTTCCCTCACAAAGCATTTTTCTCTTTTTCCCTAAGGTGTTAGGCTGAAACTTGCAGAATTTGGGATTTGAAAAATTTGAAAATCACGTCCAATCAATGAATGCCACATCATCAAATGTAATTGACCAAATCAAGTTCTAAGTAGATTTCCCTAGTTTCTAATTTTTTATTCTATTTTCTTATATGTTAAATTCTATCACTAATTAACAAACTAGTAAGTACCTACTAGGTTGGTAATTACTCTAGAGTCCGTTTTGTTTCGTGTCTTCAATTTTTGTGTGCTTTTCTCATTTTTAATTTGTAGTATCTTGTTGATTCAAGTCCGAAAGCTATTTTTATTTTAGTCATCTCAAACAAAAATCAATTCAAGATCAAAGTACAATCATACCTCATTCACTTTCCAAATATTTTCCAAGGTATCAATACTTGAAAGACCAAGTATAGGTAAAGCCGAGTGTGAGAGGGTGAGACTGTTGAACTAATTTGTTTGTTCGTGTTGTAGGTGTTGTCTTGCTGTGTTTTTGGCTTTTGTTAGGTACATTTGAGATGGAATCCAAGGGTATAACATCTTAACCCTTGGGTAATGATGTTTTGGAAGCCTTAATGGCTCGATTTAAGGCCTTTACCTGAGATATGAAGGGTGATATGGATGCTATGGGGAGAGACATGAAGGGTGCTATGGATGCTATGAGGAGTGAAATGGTAACTATGAAGGGTGGTGTGATTAAAATGAAAGTGGGGGTTGATAAACTATGTGATAGACTATGTCCATCAAACCCTCAACTAGTTCAAACACCTTAAGACCAAAGATCCTACACTCCACCAAATCCAAGGCCACCAATTCAAATCCTCCTTCAACCAATTCCAGTTTCCCCTATCCAAACTTCTCAAAACCGAATTCTCTTCATCCTAGCAGAAGAACAGGAAGAGCTAGAACCCAAAGAATGTGAGGCCGAGCCTCAAGATGGAGAGGAAATGGATGGAATAAAAGAGTAAGATTCTAATAAAAATAGTTTAAGTTTTGAACCATGATTCCTATTAGTTTTTTAAATTTTTTCTGTGGTATTTTAAAAATAAAAAGTTGATGTTGAGAGTCTTTTTTAAAAAACTTTTTTTAAGGAAAAATAAATATGAATATCGATACATTAACTATGCAATACATAATCATTTATATAATATTAATATATAATTCATCATTTATATAATATTGATACACTTTTATACATTATTTATACTATATCGATACATTACAAAACTTTTAGAGAAAAGACATGATTTCCCCCCTAAACTTGTGGCCTCAACTCACTTTAGCAGTTAAACTAAGCTTTCATTTATTTACCCCCCTTAACATCTTTAAAGTGTATTTATTTCACCCCTAATGCTGACGTGATATTTTTTTGAAAAAAGGAGCGCGTTTATTATTTAAAAAATTATATGGTCCCATTTATTATATATATATATATAAAAAATCAAAACTTTTCTTATTTAATGCACCCACCCTCCCTCACCTCTCATCCCTACCCCTCACCCCATACCCACACCCACACCCTTTTCTTCTCCGGTACATCATCAAACAACAATACCCATTTCATATACCTCTACCTCAAAGAATCTCATAAAGATTGAATTTTGTTGTTGTAGTAACTAGGTTGATGATGGTTTAAGTATTGATTTGGTATGAAAACTACTAATGTTCATAGATTGACCAAGAAAAGTTGATTTTTTAAGATGTGGGATTTGAATTTGAAGGCTTGAGAGTCAAAAGGAAGAAGAAGAAGAAGAAGAAGAAGAAGAAGAAGCCATATTTTTTTGATATTTTTCAAGAATTTGAATTTGTTAAAGATGTAAGAGATGAAAAGTGTTTTGTAGAAATGGGAAACTGTGACTTGTCCTTTTGAATTCTGACCACTAATTTTTTTGTGTTGTGATTGAATCGAGTCGTTGTCGATGATGTTGCGGGTGGTGATTGGATTGGAATCAAGCCGCCGGTATTTTTTTTTCTCAAGGGTTTATTAACTTCAGGAGATTTTAGGTGGGGGCGCAGGGAAGGGGGGGCGCAGGAGGGGCTACGTTAATTGCAGGGTATGAGGTGGGGATAGTGGGTGGGGGTGTGTGAAGAAGAAAGAAAATAGGGGTGGGGGGTGTCTTTTTTATTTAATATATATAAATATATATATAATTATATATATATATATATATATATATATATATAATAGTATATATATTTTTTATTTAAAAAAATTATATAAAAATAATATGTGGGGGATTAATTTTTTTCTAGAAAAATTGTAATTTCTTACGTGGCAATGACGTGGCTCCGACGTGACGTTGACGTGGTGGTGATGTGTAGGCGAGTGTAACACACTCTCCATTGTGAGAGTGGTATTCAGTTTTGATGGGTAAAATTAATACACTTTAAAGATGTTAAGGGGGGTAAATAAATATAAATTAAGTTTAAGTGCTAAAGTGAGTTTGGAGGATAAGTCCAGGGGAAAAAAATGTCTTTTCTCTAACTTTTATAAAATATTGATACATTACATATGCAACAATTTCTTTTGTAATTTTGTTTTGTAGCTACTTCATTTTTGGATATTTTTTGGTAAAAAAAGTTATCATATTTATTATAAACTAATTACTTAATTATATATATTTGAAATTATCTTAATAGTCAAGCTTAGGAGTGGGCATTGTATGGTATATATTGAATACCAGATCGAAATCAAAATTTTTTATACTGCGGTATGGATATTATGGTATTTGGTATGGTATTTGATAGAAATTTTAAATTATTTTGGTATTTGGTACAGTATTTGGAATTTAAGCAATAAATACCGAAATACCGTATACCGCACTGAAGTTTTTTAATAAAATATAAAAACCATATATATATATATATATATACTATATTTAAGATTATTAAATATATTTATATATCATCCATTAGCCAATTGAACACAAAAGTAACTTTTATTCAGAAATAATTTTTTGGGGAAGCTTATTATTTAAGTGTACTATTTAGGTAATGTTGTTCAGAGTTTATATCCCAGACTATTCAATCGTGATTGAAATGTTATTTTTGTGAAATTGATTAACAAAGATAGTTGTTAGCCTAACATGATTAAGACGTTTTTAAAATTTAAAGTTATAGTTCTTTTATATGAATATATATAATTAGAAATCAAATAAAGTATGGTTACCGAATTACCATACCGTAAAATACCAAAACCAAATTTAAAAATAGTGAACCATACCGAACTAATTTGGTATGGTAATGGTATTGCTCTTTTAGATACCAAAAATCAAAATTACCATACTGAAGTTTAAAATACCGTACCATACTGTGCCCACCCCTATCAAACTTAAGTTTGTTGGCTAAATATTAAGAAGTTTTAACTCAAAACAACAACCGATTTGCCTTTTAAACTCAAAATAGCCATATTTTATTTTAATAACCTCATTTTAGCAAATTTCCATATGTTGTTTACTTTTATTACCCAAATTAACAATTTGAGTAAGTAGAATTTTGTTTTTCTCAGAAAAGAAAAAAAAACAGAAAATGCAATTCGAGCAATACACAACAGAAATTGTAAATCAAAAAAATAATAATTAGTGAATATGAGAGTAAAGCAGCCATAAATGGAGGCATAACAACGGACGCCGCCTGAGTTAGTGGAGCTCATCGGGAAGTTTGTCAAAAAATTTTTATTGGAGTTTTAAATCGAAATTAGTGTCAAAAATATATTCTTTCCAGATTTATCCATTTATATATGTTTTAAGGAGTGAAAGTAGCCAGAACTCAATATATTTGAGAGATAAAGTCTATATTTTCTATTAATTTTTCTTAGATCTACGAAGTTTTATAAGGAATTCAAGGAAACAATTGTAACTTTGCATAGAGGGAGGTGAAAAGAACAAATGGTAAACTTTTGTAATCATTTTGAGGTGATCGTCTAATGGCGGCAGGGGTCCAACGATGGTTTGGTTGCGATCTAGTGGTGGTCGAATTACCGAAAATAAAGAGGAGGTCTGTTGGTGGCTGGCCGGTTGCAACAACCACGAGGGAGCTTAGGCCCAGAGAAGAGAGGATTTTTTTTATATTTGATTCTAATTAGATGATATGATACAAATTACAAAAACGAAAACAAAGTACAGATCGAAAGATAATAAAGAAAATATTAAATAGATAGACACAAGAAGAGAAAACGTAAGCAAGCTAAAGGTATATTAAATTAATGACCCTAAAGCTTTGATTCTACGACAAACACCTAGCTCCTACGAAGACCTTGAGTGAAATTAATCCACTTGCAACCAACGTTTCACAACAAAGTTCAACAAAAGCTCCCAAAAAGCTCAAAACACTCTCAAGTGTAAATTTCATCAAATGTCATCTAAGGAAGAAAAGGAAAATTCTAGCAATTCATAGCCATGGACTATTACAAAATAAGCCCAAAAGTGATCCTAAAAAAAGGCCCATTAGGTAATACTAGCTTCAATGCTCCAAGCTATCATCCAAACACGTCCTTGCTCTCATAAGATGATCATGTCTGGGATCCTTATGCTGATCAAGAGGTATAGACCTCGAAAGGTTGGAGTTGATTTGACTTGTATCATCCTTCCTATCTTGAAAAGGATTCTTCCTCAAATCTAAATTATGCATAACATGGAAGGAAATGACTACCGATTCTCGCTCAAGCCAAATAATGGAATCATCAAAGTGCCAGGGGTAAAATCTATAGTGAGCACAATATATAATCAACACTCTAATTGCTCATTCTTATAGTATAATCAAGGATGAACATGATGCATAAAGATGTAAAATATCACGATCTGAGCCTACCCTCTAGTCATAATACGGTACTTAGAGTCACAATTGACCCCAAGCTAACCCATGACTTGACATGACAATAATAATACTAAAGTAATTAATAAAAACACCGTGCGGAAGCTGAACTGAATGATATATGAATAATTGAAACCAAATGTCATCATTTAAAACAAACAAAAAATCAGTCCACATAACATAAAGTTGAACATCTACTGTCTGTCTAAAAGGTTTTACAAAGATAAGTTGCTGGGACATGCCCCCAGCTAACTCTAACAGTCCAAAACCTAAAAGTGGCATAAATGAAAAATACTAATAGAGAGTCCTTGAATGATGAGTATCAACAAAGTACTACTACTAATGTAGTATGAGATCATACTATCGTGATCTAGAGGATGAATATTAGAACTTATATTATAAGACAATATAGTGCAAAGAAAAATATGAAGTCAGTGCTTTAAATGTACTGAGCATGTAAGATATGCACCACACTATATATGTTGAACATGAGAAAATAAATTAAACATGGAGTGAGGAACATAAACTGCTGCAGTGTCCAAGTGAATAAACACAAAATTGAATAATAACAATATATCGAATAAACTGAGTACAAAGTTATGCAATATCTAAATCTAAACTCTGGTAGTACAAGAACATTTAGAATATCATAAATAGATATTCAAACTAACGCACTAACTATAAAATATTTAAATAAATTACATATTACTGAGGTAAAATAAGATGCAAGGACCTATCTAGAAAAATACAAGTACCGATTGCATAATTATTCTGATATAACAAAAATAATGTGAACTAGACTGAAGTGAGGTCCATCCAAATACTAAAGTATGAGACTGTGGGAGATACTATTAACCAACATATAAGCATGTGAGATAAAAAAAAAATTTCAATTCTAATCCCATAAAAAAAGCCCTAATATACCTTGCCAGGGTATAAAGGCTGAGCTGATCTGATGGTATAAATAAACCTATAGTGACACATAGTCTGTGACTTAGGGACTGCTTCTAAAGGTCTCAGCCTAGTGGTCAGGTGAGCTTCCATTCCCTCATCTATGTCACGACCCGAGACTACCCCCAAGTCGTAACACGGTGCTTGGAACCTCAAGTGATCCCAAGACAACTCATGAACTGGCATACTGTTAAACAACTAATTTATAATATATTAAATAACCGGTTCTGCTATGCAAACATATAATCATGACAAAATCAAAGAGGAATCATAATGCTGATACAATTTACAATCTGATAAAACTGAAGAGAGAACTGAATTTACATGACTAACACCTATGCAGCCTCTACTATACTAAATATAGATAGTTGGGACAGCCTCTACTATACTAAATATAGATAGTTGGGACATGCCTCCAGCTACCACAAATCAATACATATGAGTAATAAAGTTTATTACATGAACAACCTCTGACTGAAGTCCCCGAAATAGGAGAACTTATCACCTGCTAGTTGGAAACTGTAATTTTCTGGTTATGATGTGTGAACTATAACTGGTACCTACATTATGAAATAACGTAGCCGTACAGACGTATATGTGGATCAGTACTTCTAGAATGTACTAAGTAATCGGGGTGAATGCAATAAGTAAAACTAATTTTTTGTATGAAATCTTAAAGAATGCATGCTAAGTGTAAGTAGACTCACCAAGAGACTAAAATAGACTAAAAGCTGAAATATCTTATAATGAGTACCAACATAATCTGATAAGCTGGTGAATCACTACACTTAGTTTCTTGAAACTTTAATTTTATAATATAAGTAGAACTGAAACTGGAAGACAATAAAACATAATGAGTGCATGAAAACTGTGATATCTGAGAATACAATACCAAGCATATACATATTTTTGTAATATTTTGTAAACTGAAATACTAAAATCTAATAACTGGATAACTGATAATCTGTATGCTTTGGTCAAGCAAATATGAATTGAATTTGTACTAAATACTGTGCTGAGATAGCTGGAGGTATCATCTAACCGACATGCCCCAATCTGAGCTAATCGAGGTCCAACCTGTAACCCCAGTTGGAAGGGTACCAGTACCGTGCCACGGATACTAACATTGACTATGTGGATCCACTAAATTGGTGTCGTGAAGGACTTAAGAGTAACCCTATACTGTCAGGAAACTCAGGAGATATATGTCAACCCTAAGCTGGCAGAAAGACATCTCAAACCTATACTGTCTATGCAGTTCTGTAGCTCAGGGATTTCTACTAAGGGTCAAACCCTAAACTGGAAGGTATGCCCCTATCCCTGGGTTCGCTCAATGCCGAATCCTACTCCTAACTGAACTGACACTGATTACTGAACTGAATTAAGCTTAGCTGAACAAACAACTGATTATAATTACTTACTGAATGACAATGCTCATGGTTTATCCAAAATCATTCTAAAGATACTGAAATTATGTAAACAACTAGGTATCAGGTGTTCATAACCCACAAGGACTGAATGAAAGTAATAATGATGACATATCAAGCTTTAAAAACCATAGTAGGGGATCATTACTCAAAATCCAACATTTAGATATTTCATCAAACACATAAAAGTCATGAACTTGAACATAGAAATATGTTATACATGTGAAAGAAACATGAGTGCATGACTAAATTCATAAGTTGGGAATTTAACATGAAATTAATGAAATATAACATGGAAACTTGCAAATCAAATCATGAATAGATTAATTCACTTGATAATACTTGTAGACATGAAAAATTTCATAATTCAATATTATAACATGAAATTCAATTGGATACGTCATGGAAATCAAAATTTAAAGGATGAGATAACCTAAATTTTCATGAAAATATCCTTGGACATGAATTTAGTCAAGTTACTAAGAAAATCATGATTTATATTCATCTTGAATATATGATAATTCACAAACAAAATGGGAACTTCATATCTTTAATTAAAGAAAAGCTTTTTGGGCTCCATGGGTGAAAGGAAACCCATGGATGAATTCACACATACCTTAAACCCTTAATCTTGAAAGAGAATCACCAATCTTGATGCTTTCTTGAAGGTTCTTGGATTTTAAAAATTGAATTCTTGGTTTCCTTGGAGAGAAAGTAATTGACTTGATGATCTTTGGAGATGAGTAGGGTTTTCTTGAGAAGAAAATTAGAGAAAATGGGCAAACAATGCCCTAACTAGTGCCTAAATCATGTTATGAACGATTGGGTTGAGATGGGAAAAGACCCAATTGCCCCTCAATCATTTAAAATAAAAATCCTGGATACAACTATGTCACCGCGATGCGGTTTTATCACAGTGGCTTACTGGTTCTGACGAAAATGATCATAACTTTTTGCTCGGGTATCGGATTAAGGCGAAATTGATATCGTTGGAAAGATAATTTAATTATCTACAATTTGATGGATCTTGAGATGAAATTACACGCATATCAAAAGTTATAAACATTCAAAATTAACCCTTGTAGAATCGAATACCAAACTTTGGACGAATCAAAGGCTCTTAGCTCAACTTTGTTCTAAGTGATTTTGTAATACCCCATACTTTTTTTATAGCTAGTTTCATCTCAAGAATGTATAGTATTTTCTTCTAAATTTAATGATGGTTAGTCCATGATGATTTTTTAAGATTTTCTCTTTCTGTCATGTGGGAAATTCAATAAGCTCTCCATCTATATAAGATTCGCTCAAATCTGATAACTGGGTTAGAAGTTACGACTATTTTAAGTTCTAATCATAAAACAGCACCATATTAGTCAGTGGCGCACCGTCCCATAAGAGGAAATGGCATTTGGCAAATTTCAGTAGGGGTCTGCGATTATGGCGCGTCACACCAGGGCCCAAATTCTGAATTGTCCCTTTTCCAATGTCTTAGCGTGATTTCCTCCGCGTCGCACCAAAGTTCCAGGTATCAAAAGAAGAGGGAACATGATGGATCCACATCGCGCCATCCCTTAATTTCCCAATTATCAAATTCCAGTGACACGGCACGATAGCACCGCGTCGTGTTAGGGGCTCAGTTCGGGAAAATTTTACAAAAATTAAATGATGTGCCCAGGGTTAAAAGAGTCAAATTCTCACCCCTATTTAAGCCCTTTAACACGTGATTCAACCATTTTTCACCCAAAATACACCCTCTTCTCTCAAAAATCTCTTAAGAACAAGCTAGGATTTTCATAGAAAATCCAATTCCAAGAAAGTTTCTCCTTCAATCTTCACAAAATCATGAAATAAGGTATACATAGTGTTCATTCATGGACTTCTTTCATCCATAAAGCCCAAGAATCCCATTTTCTAAATTCATGTTTATGAATTTTCTTATGAATTTCATGATTGGACTGCTCTTGTTCATGTAGATAATGAGAAATTAATTCTACTCTATGTTGGGTGATAAATTCTGTGTGGGTTAAATTATTATAGATATAAATTTATGCAGACCTATGACTAAACACTTTAATGATGAAATTAGAATTGAACCATGATGTTTAATTATTATACAGTGATGTTTACATGTACCATGCCTACAATATGTTTGATTAAATGCCTAGATGGAGGAAAAGTGCCTAACTAGCTTGATACCATAAAATCCCCATGTATGTACAAGTTATGCCTATCACATGTTTTTATGAAATGCTTCTATAATTGTATTATGGATTATGATGTTATATTATTCATATTATATTCAGTTTTGAACCTTACAGCCTTTCATTTCATATTTCCACATTATTTAAGATTTTATGTAGTATACAGGTACAAATATCAGTCATGGGTTAGCTTGTGGTCCTTTGGGGTCATGAGCACCGTGTAGCGTTTTGAGTATTAGATTTAGGGCATTACAAACTTGGTATCAGAGCCTAAGGTTTAATAGAGTCCTAGGAAGTCTGAAAGTCACATCTAGTAGAGTCTTGTACATGGGTGTATTGCACACCACATTTATATGCAAGAGGATATAAGATGTTTCAGGAACAGTTTCCCTTCTTTAGGTATTCATGTCATGCTAGTGAGCATAATATCAAGTCAATCTCTCCGTTTAATCTATTTCTCCCTTTCTTCTACAGAATATACCTTCTAAAAGAAGAAACGGAAATCAGTCAGCCCCTCAGCCCGAAGATCCTTTGGGAAATCATGTTTCTCATGCGGAGTTCAGGGTCATATTCACTACTCTTGCTCAGTCAGTTGCCGCTCAAAATGAGCCAACAGCTATTTCGGCTAACTCAGTGGCTAATTCAGCCGTAGCTAGGATTTAGGACTTCACCGAATGAATCCTCCATCCTTCCTCGGGTCTAAGCTAGATGAGAAACCTCAGAAATTCATTGATCAGGTTCAAAAGGTGACAAACATCATGGGGGTGACTACTGTTGAGAGTGCTGAGCTAATGACATATCAGTTGCAGGATGTGGCTCATACTTGGTTCAAACAGTGGAAGTTAGAGAGGTCAGATGATCCAGGTCCTATAGAGTGGGAGGAGTTTGTCACTGCATTCTTAGATAGATTTTTTCCCTAAGAGCTTAGAGAGACTAAGGTGTTAGAATTCATCAAACTCAGGCAGGGAAAAATGACAGTGAAAGAGTATTCTCTTAAGTTTACTCAATTAGCCAGATATGCCCCTCATGTGGTTGCAGACAGCAGAGCCAAGATGAGTAAGTCGCTTCAAGGGTGAATGATAGCGTGGTAAATGAGTATAGATCTGCCATGCTGAATAGTGACATGACTTTAGCCAGGCTTATGACTCATGCTCAGTAGATAGAGGAACAAAAGATTAAGTAAAGAAAGAAGCATAATAAGAGAGCAAATACAGGTAGTTCAACATCGCTCAGCCTAAATAAGAAGGAGGAAACCATTCCCAGTTTTGTCCTAAGTCATAAGTTCCATCCCCTTCTTCAACCAGTGCTCCAGTTCCTAAGTTCAGGGAGGGTAACAGAGATAGATCGACAGGCTCTAGGTCTCAGGGCAGTGTTATCAATGCTCGAACTAATCCCCTTTGTCAAACTTATGGTAAGAACCACAAGGATTCTTGTAGAGCTGGTAGCGATATCTGTTTTGGTTGTGGAAAGCTAGGCCACAGATTTAGAGATTTCCCTCAGTGAGGTTATCAGAGACATCTCCGCTCCTCAGCTCAGTTCGATCGCCCGAATCAGTAGGGTGCCACCACCAATGCTACGTGTGGGCAATAGCTAAATTATCTCTATGCTCTTCAGTCCTGACAAGATCAGGAAAATTCTCCTGATGTAGTTACTGGTACGGTACAGATCTTTCATGTGCATGTTTACGCTTTTCTAGATCCAGGAGCTTTTTTGTCTTTTGTTACTCCCTATATAGCAGACGATTTCGGAATCAGTCCCTACCCCAGTGGGTAAAACCATCATAGCCCGTCGGGTATACAGTTACTTCCCGGTTATGATATGTCAGAAAGTCACTTCAGCAGACTTAGTCAAATTAGAGATGACTGATTTTGATGTCATTCTCGGCATGGATTGGCTTCATTCCTGCTATGCCATAGTCGAATACAGAAATATAATAGTCCAGTTTTAGTTTTCAAATAAACCCATCCTTGAGCGGAAGGGTAGTATTTCAACGTTTCGAGGGTAGTACTTCAACGTTCCTACCTTCGGGCACAAAAAATGATATCTAAAGGATGTGTCTATTATCTTGTTCAAGTTAAGGACACTAGTTCCAAAACTCTCAGCCTTGAATCAGTTCTAGTTGTAGGTGAATATTCAGATGTCTTTCCCAAAAATCTTCCAGCAATTCCTCTCGAAAAAAAATAGACTTCGGCATTAATCTTCTTCCAGATACTCAGCCTATATCTATTCTGCCATACAGAATAGCACCAGCAGAACTCAGAGAACTAAAAGAACAATTGAAGGATCTCTTAGATAAGGGATTCATTATGCCCAGCATTTCCCTGTAGGGCACTCCAGTATTATTTGTGCGTAATAAAGATGGTTCTCTTAGGATGTGTGTAGACTACTGTCAACTCAATAAGGTCACGGTCAAGAACAAGTATCCTCTTCCCAGAATCAATGACTTGTTTGATCAACTTCAGGGTGCCAATTATTTCTCTAAGATAGACCTCAGATCCGGCTATCATCAGTTCAGTGTTAGAGAATGTGACATTCCAAAAATAACTTTTCATACTTGGTATGGTCATTTTGAATTCTTAGTTATGTCCTTTGGTCTTACCAATGCCCCAACAGCTTTCATGGACTTGATGAAGTAGTACTTGGACATATTCTTCATAGTTTTCATAGATGATATTCTGGTTTATTCCCGCAGTGAGCGTGATTATACAAACTAGGGGTGTACAAATCGAACTATTAAGTCAAACCGAACCGATGAATCAAACCAAACCGAGGAAAAAAACTAGCTTATAGTTTTGTTTAATTGGTTTGATGTTGGTAAAAACAAACTGATCATTCTTTGTTTGGTTTGTTATTAGAAAAAATAAAATCAAACCGAACCCAAACCAAACTGATCTAATACATATATAATTTTAATTTTTTATACGTAAAAAAATATTACTTATAATCTACTTTCTAATTACTTTTATTATTTTTTTATATTCATAAAATAAATATATATTCTTGGGCCTTTAATTATAGTATTTTTTCATTAATAAAAAATTAATACAAAGCCCAATATCTATATCTATATAATATATTAAAAATGTGAAGGGTCTTAGAAATGTTGTTTGAACTTTTTTCCTTTCATTAAAAGTTTTCGCTTTAGACAAAATCGTCTTTTCACTATTTTTTTCTAATTTTTAAAAGTTAATAATTAATTAATATATATTTATGGTAAAACCTTTTCTTGTTAGAAGTTATCAAAATTAATGACTGCTAATACTTTTTTCATTAGTTTAAGAAATATAAAACAACTAAATTTGATTTTAATAAGATTTGAAAAATCTAGAAACAAATAGAAAAGCCTTAGAATAAGAAAATTTTAATAAGTATTAAATTTTAAAAAGTTTTAAATACGTAATAAGAAACGACTTTTTATTATTTTATCAAATTATTATTTAAATATTTTTACTAAAAAAACACGTCCCACCTCAAAAAGAAAAAAAAAAGTAGTGTCAGATTGTAGTTAGCATACGACCTAATTTCTTTCTTTTAAGTATGGTTTTTGATTTAATTAGGAGTCCTCAATTTTCTTTTTTTGATTTAATTAGGAGTCCTCAATTTTCTTTTCTTTTAAGTTTCGTTTGTCTTGATTTTATATAATAATTAGTTTTTTATGAAAAAAGTTTCTCAAATTAGATTAGATTTCTTCCATGTTTCATCAACTCTTTCTTAAAAGAAAAAAATTTTTACATCTATATTTAAAGCATTCCTTTTTCCCAATAATAATAGAACAACATTCACAATTTAATTGTTAAAGAGTATGTTCAAGAGAAGATTAGTTTTATGTTCTTTGATATTAGTTTTTAATTTGTAGGTCAATAATATTAAATTTATGCATCTTTTATTAGCGTTTTTTTATCGTATGATTTATTGTAATTTCAATTGTTGTCTTTCGCATGATGTACAGGTAAAGAAAAATTATGTGAGTGTGTAGTTGAGACTTAGTCCCGATTACGAGAGGATTTAAAGGTATATTTTTTTAAAAAAAGAATTATTTCTCATTCATATTAGTACGATTTATGTTGTTAAGGCATTTATTAGAAGTGCACGTTCTGCTCTTTGATTTGATTTTATTAAATTTCAATTCAATTCTTTAATTTACAATTTTAAAAATTAGACATCGAACACCAAATTGAACTATTTCAGTTTGGTTCATTTTCTTTCAATTTTGTTTTTATTTAATTCGGTGTTCAGAAATATTTGAACTTTTTGTCCTTCGTTAAAAGTGTCTGCTTTAGACAAAATTATTTCTTCAATATTTAAGAATTGAAAATTTATTAAATATTTTAATAAAATATATGTTATGTTTGCGCTATTTTAAAAAACTGTGAAGGATCTTTGAGAAGTGATTTAAATTTTTTGCTCTTCATTAATTATTTTTGTAATAGAAAAAATCATCTAATTTTAAATAATCAAATGTTACACGTGCAAGACACGTGGGGTTTAACTAGTTAATATAAAAACCAAAAACTCTTTAATTGCTTCACTTTTTACATTTTACTTTCCAAGTTTTCAGAAAGTTCTCATTATTTTATCATCTTAATTTTCTCATCCGTTAAGTTGTGATTTAGGTTTTTTTTTAATGAAATTATGTTATAATTAATTACTTTATGGAGTTAAGTTTTTAATAAGTTGTCTCCAATTCTTCATTAGTTTGTGTGCTCACATTTTATGTGAAGGAAACTTTCAGACAAGTTACCGTGACTAGTGACTTGGAAATTGAACTACTTCGGTATCCACATAATATTACTTTGAGAGATAGTAGTTTAGACGTCTTAGTAATTTGCCAACTTAATTTTTATTGGAACTACTCTATGACCATTTTTTAAATCTTTTTAGTGAAAACATTTAATTTTTTCTTCAATCACATTATAATTGTAAGAAATCGAAAAAAGCTGACTAAAATTGAAATAAAAAAATCGATTGTTTATTCGTTTGATTTGGTTTATAGATTTAGAAAACCAACATTATTGGTTTGGTTATATTTTAATAAAAAACCAACCCAACCCAACCTATGTACACCTTTAATGCAGACCATCTTAAAATAGTACTTCAGACTCTCAGAGATCATCAGCTATTTTCCAAATTTAGTAAGTGCGAATTTTAGCTAAGGTCACCAGCATTCCTTGGTCATATTATTTTCGGTGATGGCATTAGAGTGGATCCTCAAAAGACCAAAACAGTAAAAAACTGGCCTCGCCCTGTCTCTCCATTAGATATCAAGAGTTTCTTGGGTTTGGCCGGCTATTACAGATGATTTGTTGAGGGATTTTCTTATATTGCATCCCCTATGTCCAGATTGAATCAGAAGAAAGTCAAGTTTCAATGGTCAGATTCTTACGAGAAGAGTTTTTAGGAGTTGAAGACTCGACTCACCTCAGCTCCAGTATTAGCTCTTCCAGATGGTCTAGGTGATTTCGTAGTGTATTGTGATGCATCTAGAGTAGGTTTGGGTTGTGTCCTCATGCAGCATGGTAAGGTCATAGCCTACGCCTCCAGACAGCTTAAGCCCCATGAGAGGAATTATCCTACTCATGATCTTGAGTTAGCAGCCATAGTGTTTGCCTTAAAGATTTGGAGGCATTATCTATACGGTGTTTATGTAGATATGTTCACTGATCATAAAAGTCTTCAGTATGTCTTTTCTCAGAAATATCTCAATCTTTGTCAGAGAAGGTGGTTAGAGCTCTTGAAAATTATGACACGAGTGTCCTTTATCATCCAGGCAAGGCCAACATAGCGGTCGACGCTCTCAGTAGACTATCTATGGGTAGTGTTTCTCATATTGAGGATAGTAAGAAAAAGTTAGCTCAGGAAGTCCATCAACTTTTCAGACTAGGCATTCGCTTAGTCGATATAGAAGAGGGTGATATATGGGTTCATAGTACTTTAGAATCATCTCTAGTTTCTGAGGTAAAAGAAAAGTAAGATAGAGATCCCAACCTTGTCAAGTTGAAAGAGTCAGCCCAGGATAAAAAAGTAGAGGTTTTCTCCCAAGGGGGAGATGGTGTCCTTCATTTTCAGGGTCGTCTCTATGTTCCAGCTGTAAATGACTTGAGGCAGAAAATTCTTGCAGAAGCGCATGGTAAGCACTACTCTATTCATCCAGGGGCCATAAAGATGTACCGCAACTTGTGGGAAATATATTAGGGTGTGGGATAAAGAGAGACATTGCAGAGTTTTTGGCTAAGTTCTTTATATGTCAGCAGGTTAAGATAGAGCATCAGAAGCCTAGTGGGTCCATACAGGAGTTCAGTATTCCTAGTTAGAAGTGGTAAGTTGTGAACATGGACTTCGTGACGGGTTTGTCTCAAACTCATCATTAGCATGATTCAGTTTGGGTCATTGTATACAGAATGACCAAATCAAATCATTTTCTTCCAGTTCATACCTCTTATTCAGTCGAGGATTATGCCAAACTCTACATCAAGGAGTTGGTTAGATTGCACGGTGTTCTGCTGTCCATTATCTCAGACAGAGGTACCCAGTTCACCTTTCATTTCTGGAAAGCATTCTAAAAGGGGTCTTGGTACCCAAGTTCATCTTAGTACAACCTTTCATCCTCAGACAGATGATCAAGAAGAAAGGACCATTCAGATATTAGAAGATATGCTAAGGACGTGTGCAATCGATTTCAAGGAAAGTTGGGATGACCACTTACCTTTAATTGAGTTTGCATACAACAATATCTATCATTCAAGTATTCAGATGGCTCCATTCGAAGCTCTCTAAGGTAGGATATGTAGATCTCCAATTAGTTGGTTTGAAGTTAGTGAGGCCTCAGTCATAGGTCTTGACTTGGTATTCGACGCCTTAGAAAAAGTCCAGTTGATTAGAGAAATACTCCGTACTGCTCAGAGCTGACTGAAGTCTTATGCAGATGTTTGTAGAAAAGATCTTGAGTTTGAGATTAGTGATTTTTTCTATCTAAAGATCTCTCCCATAAAGGGAGTGAAGAGATTCGGTAAGAAGGGAAACCTCAGTCCCCGAGATGTTAGTCCCTTCAAGATTCTCAATCGCTTTGGCAATGTAGCCTATGAGCTTGAGTTGCCTTTAGATCTAGCCTCAGTTCATCCAGTCTTTCATGTATCTTTGCTCAAGAAGTGCATAGGTGACTCATCAGTTGTAGTCCTTATTCAGAGCATTGATATTCAAAACACTCTTTCTTATGAAGAGATTCCAGTCGAAATCTTAGACTATCAGACTTGTAGATTGAGGAACAAAGACGTCGCTCTAGTTAAGGTTCTTTGGCGAAATCATTCCATCGAGGGAGCTACTTGGGAAATAGAGGCTGAAAAGCGTACCAAGTATCCTCACCTCTTCTTCGCCAACTCAGATCAAGTTCAAGGTAACAGTTCTTCTTATGCTTACTCAGTTTCATGTTTAGTGTTCATCACAAACTTGGAATGTAGTTTCATGCTCGTGTTCCCATTAGAAAATTGGTATCAAGTACCATTGCATATTCAGTCATGCACTCATGTATCAATTCAGTTATGTAATTATGCATCAAACATACATTCTCATTGTGAGAAACCTAGTTCTTCAGAACACTCAGTCATGCATTCATGAATCAGTTACACATGCATCAGATATGCATTTCAGCATTATATGTTCAGCTTTTCAGTCATGTCATTCATGAGATCATGTTCCAGTTATTCATGTTCAGTATGTACGTCAGTTGTCTTTTCTCCCCTCTCAGCCAGTCTTATTCAAGGACTAATGTTCTCAAGGGGGAGATATTGTAATACCCATACTTTTTCCTAGCTAATTTCATCTCAAGAATGTCTAGTATTAGCTTCTAAATTGAATGATGGTTATTCCATGAGGAATTTTCAACATTTTCACCTTTTTACATGTGGAAAATTCAATAAGCTTTCTATTGATATAAGATTCGCCCAAATCTGATAACCGGGTCAGAAGTTACGACTATTTTAATTTCCTATCGTAAAACAATGCCATATTAGTCAGTGGCGCACCGTGCCACAAGAGGAAATGGCATTTGGCAAATTCCAGTAGGAGTCCACAATTATGGCGCGTCACGCCAGGGTCCAAATTCAGAATTGTCCTTTTCCAGTCTCTTAGCGCGATTTCCTCCGCGTCGCGCCAAAGTTCCAGTTCTCAAAAGAAGGGGAAACACGATGGCTCCGCGTCGCGCCATCCCTCAGTTTCCCAATTGTCAAATTCCAGTGATGCGGCACGATAGTGCCGCGTCGCGCTGGGGCTCAGTTTGGGAAAATTTTACTGAAATTATATGACGCGTCTAAGGTTAAAAGGGTCAACTTCCCACCCCTATTTAAGCCCTTTAACACGTAATTCAACCACTTTTCACTCAAAATACACTCTCTTCTCTCAAAAACCTCTCAAGAACAAGCTAGGTTTTTCATAGAAGATCCAATTCCAAGAAAGTTTCTCCGACAATCTTTACGAAATCATGAACTAAGGTATGTATAGTTTTCATTCATGGACTCCTTTCATCCATGAAGCCCAAGAATCCCTTTTTCTAAATTCAAGTTTATGGATTTTCTTATGAATTTCATGATTGGGCTACTCTTGTTCATGTGGATAATGAGAAATTGAATTCTACTCCATGTTGGGTGATAAATTCTATGTGGGTTAAATTATTATAGATATAGATTCATGCAAACCTATGACTAAACCCTTGACTGATGAAATTAGATTTGAATCATGATGTTTAATTATTGTACAATGATGTTTACATGTATCATGCCTACAATATGTTTGATTAAATGCCTAGATAAAGTAAAAGTGCCTAACTAGAACGACACCATGAAATCCCCATATATGTACAAGTTATGCCTATCACATGTTTTGATGAAATGCTTCTATAAATGTATTATGGATTATGATGTTATATTATTCAGATTATGTTCAGTTTTGATCCTTACGGCCTTTCAGTTTATGTTTTCACATTATTCAGGGTTTTATGTAGTATACAGGTACATATATCAGTCATGGGTTAGCTTGTGGTCCTTCGGGGTCATGAGCACTGTGTAGCATTCCGAGTATTAGATTTGGGGCGTTACAGATTTCTATGAACATTTTTCACCTCATAAGAACTTCACACACTAGGATAAATATTATGACACATGCATTCAAATAGTAAATCAAGAACTGGACACAACACCCCCCATCGCGATGCGATTAGAGTTTCATCATTATTAGCACCGCGATGCGAAACTATCTCGATGAGCTGCTAGAATCGTGATCTAAACATGACCCAATCCATGTCCAAAAAATCCAAAATTTCTCTGAGACATGCTCCTTACATCCTTGAACATGAACTAACTTCAAAACCAATATCTCGGGGTCGAGAAGAGCAATTTAAAAATCCTCGAAGTTAAGAGGCCTTAAAATGACTAAGCCCCCTAACACTTCGCAAAATTTTTAGTCTTTAAGCCCCTTCCGCATGTAATTAAAAACTGAATCGAGATAAGAATAGTATGGGGTATTATAATAATCTCCCTTTTGGGAATATTTGTCCTAGAATGAGACTGGTTTGACTGAGAGTACTGTATTGAGACTGAGATCATATACTGAACATGCATGACTTGGAACATGATTACATAACTGATTCTGAAACATGATACATGAAATAAGAATGGTTATGAGGATGAGATAGAAACAAGAGAGTCAACTTATAAGTAACCTTACCTCCATCTGGACCTGGTTTCGTGAAGAAAAGATGATAGTTTTTAGATGCAAAAACTCGGGGTATCACCACATCTCCCCCTTGGGATACTTCGTCCCCCGAATGATACTAACTTGGCTAAAATACTAAGGAGAGACTGAGATGATGCACAGGACACTTAAGAACTAAATTATGACCGAATAGTTGAATCTGATACATGATGCATAAACTAAACTGGATTCATAATCTACATGGATGGAATAGACTATCTCTTGGAATGGACATATTCACAAAACTTTAGATAGTAAGACTAGATCGGAAGATGAAAAACCATAGAAACTTGTCTATCTGACTACTAAATTGAACTGCTGGCTAAATGGACTGAATTATACTGAAAGCTTATACTCAACTATACATTTCACTTTAAAACTACACTTCACTAGAGGCTACTTAAAATATTCACATGGGCACTGATAAATCTATCTATTGAAGTCTGAGCTGAACTGATTTCTCTCACTACGTTCAAGACTACTCGAATCTACAAAGTACGACACATCACACCATGACACTAGTCTGAATAATGAGTTCAATACACCTTGCGCTCTTACAACTTCTCAAATCATGAATAATTCCTATTACCACTTCAACAGCTACATTCAATCCTTACTAGACATTCACTGACGAGCAATACATTCATCCACATATAAGCATGACATTCAAGCCTATAGAATCATATTTCTCATATCCTCTGAACCTCTATGATCAATAAATTATGTGCACTACCCTAAGAAAACACACACAAAATTTCAACTAACCATGACATATATCCAAAAACTTGGCCTCAATCTTAATTCACACTTACAACCTTAGCTAAAGCAAGCATACAACAATCTTTTGTCAATAAGAAACGTTTACTCTCTCCCATCTAAACAATTGTTCATTATCACTATCTTGACCTAAGGAGAGGTCACTGAAAGGTTAGAATATGAGGACCTGAAGCATGAAAAAATACTATGCATAATTGGGACACTTAACTAAGGCCTGAGGAATAGAGTATCCACAACATGGATTCATTACAGATATCAAAACTGAGGATATACATGACATAATCTGAATTTCGCTGATCATTAATAGTGTAGCATGAGTACCTGGAACTGAACTTACTGTAAAGCATGAGTACATGCATCATGAGCTGCATGACTTGAGTTTGGAGTTCATAATTTCTTGGAATATGATCCGTACTGCTGAATGAACTAGAACTCTTTATACTAAAAACTAAGAGAGTACATGATTCTCTATTATGTTCATGAATATAAACTATGATCATGGAGTTGATATATAAGTCATGAGTAGATATTGTGATGACTGAAGAACAAAACTTTGCACTAAGATAAAAATGATTCGGGCATCTTCCTCCCTTACTGATATTCAACAATGCTCTTACATCACTGCTATAATCTAAAAGTCTGACTTAGTTACTTATTATATCATCTGCCCCTTAGCTTTAAGCCATCATTAAAAGTCTATGAACCCTTTTAATAAACTCTAACTGAACTGTAACTAGTTTATTCTAGAGTTCGAGATATATAATACACATAAATACTAAACTCACCCTAGATGACTACATCTGAAAGTGTAAAACCTATTACTAATACTTCCTTATGAGATTCAACTCTTAGATTTATATAGCCCCAATAATCATCACACAATAGCTTAAACACTGACTAACTTACAATTTTCAGGAGTAACACTAGACATTGAATTCACACTATCTAGAGTTTTAACTCTTCTTTTGATTAGCTCAATCTTTAAAGATTCAAACTTAGATTCTAACACTTAACATGGATATCCCCAAAATTTTAATGAAACCATACTAACTTACTTCATAGCTTACTAATATCATATCTCTAGATTTATATTTTTGCTAAACTATGAGGATTACCATCACACCAATATACCCAATATCAGCAACATATAATTTTGAGTCAACATACATAAATTCTTGCATACACTACTTCAAGCCTACTGATTCACTTTTCATACAACTAGCCCCATAGATACATAATCTGCTTAATTCAGATAACATTATCCCTATCCTACTGCTGCTAAACTTTTGGGTTCATACGTCTAACTCTAAATCATCTAATATCATAAGATTTTGAGAAGGGATCTGAAAGAACATCTAACTTAGGCTTAGTTCACAATTTTCATGAACATGAATGAAGTCTTTTAAACTCCAAAACTTAAAAGTACTGCTGGGATACTTTCTAACCTGTGTCCAATACCATAACTGTCTGTAGAGACTGTCTATAGGAATTTGAGCTTCACTATTTTTGTTACCTTAAAATAAGGCAAAGTTGACATGAATGGAGCAAGATGAGGATCTTAATAAATTTCTTAGAGAACACTTCTACTGCACGATCTGAGACATGAAAGAAGGGAAATATTTCCGAAATACCCTGTAGCCTCTCAAAATAAAGTACAGACATCTCTGTACCATTTTGCAAGATCTACTAGACACAACTTCATAGACAACCTAGGATGCTTGAACTCTGGGCTCTGATGCTAAGTTTTTCATGACCCGAGACTACCCCTTATCGTAACACAATGCTTGGAACCATAAGTGATCCCAAGATAACCCATGAATTGGTATACTGTTAAGCCACTAATTTATAATAAATTAAATAACTGGTTCTGCTGTACAGAAATAAAATCATAAAAAAATCTGAGATAATTATAATATTGATACAATTCACAGTCTGATAAAACTAAAGAGAGAATTGAATTTACATGACTGACTCTGACTGATACCTATGAAGCCTATACTATACTGACTATATAGCTGGGATATGCCCCCAGCTACCACTAATCAATACATATGAGTAATAAAGTAAAGTACATGAACAACCTCTGACTGAAGTTCTCAAAATAGGAGAACTCATCAAAACTGCAACTGTCTAGTCATGATGTGTAGACTATAACTGGTACCTATATTATGAAATAATGTACATACACAGAGGTATATGTGGATCAATACTTTTGGAATATACTGAGTAAGAGGGGGTAAAGGCAATAAGTAAAACTAATTTTTATATGAAATCTTAAAGCATGCATGCTAAGTGTAAGTAGACTCACCATGAGACTGAAATAGACTGAAAGCTAAAATATCTTACAACATGAGTACCAACATAATCTAATAAGCAAGTGAATCACTACACTTAGATTCTTAAAACTTTACTTTTATAATATAAGTATAACTGAAGCTGAAAGACAGTAAAACATGGGTACTGTATGAATGCTGGGTCTGAAACTATGCGATGGAAACAGACATAACTCAAGAATCTGAATACACAAATATGCTAAGCATGAGTGCATGAAAATTGTGATATTTGAGAATGCAAGACTAAGCATATACATATTTTTAAAATAATTTATAAACTGAAATACTGAAATCGAATAACTGGATAACTGATAATCTGTATGCTTTGGTCAAGCAAATCTGAATTAAATCTATACTGAATACTACAATGATACTATGGGAGGTAGCATCTGACCAACATGCCCCAATCTGAGCTAATCGAGGTCTAACCTGTAACCCTAATTGGAAGGGTTCTAGTACCGTGCCACAGGTACTAACACTGATAGTATGGATCCATTAAACTAGTGTCTCAAAGGACTAAAGAGTAACCCTATACTGGAAGGAAACTTAAGAGATATGTGTCAACCCTAAGCTGGCAGGAATACATCTCAAACCTACACTAGTTACGTAGTTCTATAACTTAGGGATTGTTACTAAGGGCTAAACCCTAAACTGGTAGGAATGCCCACATTCTTGGGTTTGCTCAATGCTGAATCCTACTCCTATCTGAACCGACACTAATTACTTGACTGAACTAAGCTTAACTGAGCAAACATTTAATTATAATAACTTACTAAATAACAATGCTCATGGTTTATCTATAATCATTCTAAAGATACTGAAATATGTAAACAACTAGGTATCGGGTGTTCATAACCCACCAACACTGAATGGAAATAGATATGATGACATATCAAGCTTTAAAAACTATAGTATGAGATCCTTACTCAAAACCCAATATTTAGACATTTCGTCAAACACATAAGAGTCATGAACGTGAACATGGGAATATAGTATATATGTGAAAGCAACATGAGTTCATGACTAAATTCATAAGTTGAAGATTTAACATGAAATCAATGGAATAGGACATGGAAACTTGCAACTCAAAGCATGAATAGATTAATTCACTTGAAAATACTTGTAGACATGGAAAAATTCATAATTCAATATTATAACATGAAATTCAATTAGATACGTCATAGGAATCAAAACTTAAAGCATGAGATAACCTAAATTTTCATGACAACATCCTTAGACATAAATATAGTCATGTTACTAAGGAAATCATGATTTAAATTCATCTTGAACATATGATACTTCATAAACAAAAGGGAAGTTCATATCTTTAATTAAGGAAAAGCCTTTGGGTTCCATGGGTGAAAGGGGACCCATGGATGAACTTCCATATACCTTAAACCCTTAATCTTAAAAGAGAATCACCAGTATTGATGCTTTATTGAAGGTTCTTAGATTTGGGAACTTGAATTCTTGGTTTCCTTGGAGAGAAAGTAATTGACTTGATGATCTTGAGGGATGAGTATAGTTTTCTTGAGAGGAAATTGGGGAAGATGGGCAAATAATGCCCTAACTAGTGACCAAATCATGTTATGAACGATTGGATTGAGGTGGGAATATACCCAATTTCACTTCAATCATTTAAACTAAAAATTCTGGATGCAACTATGTCACCGCGACGTGGTCTTATCGCAGTGGCTTACAGGTTCTAACAAAAATTATCATAACTTTTCGCTCGGGTATCGAATTAAGGCAAAATTGGTATCGTTGGAAAGCTAATTTAATTATCTATAATTTGGTGGGTCTTGAGATAAAAAATCCATATATATCAAAAGTTATACACATTCAAAATTGACCTTTATAGAATCGAATACCTAACTTTGGATGAGTCAAAGGTTCTTAGATCAACTTTGTTCTAAGTGATTTCTATGTATATTTTTCACCTCATAAGAACTTAACACAACAGGATAAAGATTATGACACATGCATTAAAATTATAAAGAAAGAATTTGACAAAACACCCCCACCGTTATGCAATAAGAGTTCCATTGACATTAGCACTGTGACACGGCACTATCGCAATGAGCTGTTAGAATCATGATCCAAACATGACCCAATCTTTGTCAAAAAAACTAAAATTTCCCCTAGACATACTCCTTACATCTCTGAATATGAACTAACTCAAAAACCAATATTTCATGGTCAGGAAGACCAATTTAAAAATCCTCGAAGTTAAGAGGCCTTAAAATGACTAAAACCCCTAACACTTAGCAAAATTTTTTGGCTTTAAGCCCCTTAAGAATGCAATTAAAAGTTGAATCAAGCTAAGAATAGTACGGGGTATTATAATCCACTCTGTGGTAAGTATTACTCTCAACTAAACATAGTTGATATCTCAATGAGATGACATATCTGGATGTGAACCTGTCCCCAATCATGGATGTCATGTATGACTGCCATACTTCAAGTGAACCTTGCTTTGATCCATGGTTATTTATGGCATTTTAGATACCATTCTAATTTGGAATTTTACTTTTGGTAACATTATTCAGAGCATTGATGACATATTTGGATGTCATGTATGTCATCCATCTTACCTATTAGCGGAAGATCCCGACTATGATATGAGTACATATATATCGATCATGTATTTCTGAATTATAAAACTTGTACATTTATAGGTCATGAGATGGCTGGAGAAAATACATAAAATAAACATATGACAACTGAGATTTGAAAAAAATCTATAAGGCTGGACTTGAACCCTAAATCCTAACTCATAAAACTACTAATAGTCTACTTGCTTGAATTTATTAAAAAAACATTTAGAATATACTTTATCTGATAATTTTGTAGGTCAGTAACAGTGAACGTATAGATAAACTGAGATTGAGTAATAGACCCTCTATTTGAAAGTGTCTTAAAATATGTAATATGAAAGAATGAGTGTTTAATTTACAATGTATGGGTTCCTAGGTCATGTGGTTTTCATAACCCTCTATCTTGAAGAATGAAACTATTCATTATAGATTCTATAATATGAATAGAATATGAAATTACATAATACAAAATGAAAGATTATAGAAATATCATTATACTTAGGATTCATGGACATGATACTATCAATGTACTAAATTTCATGGCGAAACATATATCTATAATTTACTAGTTATGGGGAACTGAAGTACAGGAAGAATCATGACCGTAAGGAAAATCCTAATTTTGAGATCATGAATTAATTGAGAAATAGATTGTATTTTCGGACTCAGTTGGTGAAAGTATATTCAATGATGAACTCGCACATATCTAATAGTGAAAACCTTGGTGAAATATTTTGACTTAGATCTTGAAGATGATGAACCCTAGTTCTTGCTCTGGAAGAGAGGAAATCACATGTTCTCTCCGTATTGATTGATATTTTGTTAATGAGGAATTAGGATAATTGAGTGCTAATAACCATTCTTGAAGTATCTATAAAGACATAGTTTAGGAGGTTTAATAATGGAAAAAAGACTAGAAGGACCCTCATAAAACGTAAGTTGAAAATCTGCAGAATTGTGATATATAGACCATCCCACTATTATGGGACCCACCTATAATAATGAGTGGTGCTTGTGTTTTGGTTGATGATTTGAGGTTCTTAGGAATTTATATAACGAGCCATGGTATGACTCATGGGATCCATCCACGATCATACCTTGATTCGTAGGTTGGTAGTCCAAGCTAGATGAACTTTATAAGCCAAGATCATGCCAAAAATCATAGTTTCTAACAAGGATTGTGGTATCCATTCGTGGTTGTAAGGTATAATTGACAACTTTCAGGTTGTTGGGGTTGTTTCATGCAGATGAGACCATTGTACGGTCATGGTTTCTTTCGTAGGTTCTCACTGTCGGATAGTATTTTACTAAAATGGTCATAACTTTTAGCTTTAGAATTAGATTAAGGCAAAATATGATGCGTTAAAAAGAAGGCTCAAAGAAATTTTATTTCCTGGGTCTTAAGCTCTAAAATACTTCAGAAAGTAGGAGTTATGATCATTTTAAGTTGACTATAGAGAGATTCGTCACATGAAATCAACCAGTAAGGAATGTTTTAACTTGGGTATGAGATAGGAGTTAATTGTGGCCTAAATACACATCTAATTAACTTACCATACCATAAAAACATGAAGTTTTGTTTTATAATACTTGAAGTATGGTTCTAATCTTAACTCAGATTTTTAGGTTTTTGTAATACCTCGCCTTGGGATCATTTATCCCCAAATAAATAATACTAAGTTGAGATAATTGGAAAAAGGCTAAAATGCCAACACTGAGTATGTTGGAGCTGAATACTAATATGATAACTGATTCCTTACTAAAACATGCATTGAACTGGAACGATGAATACATTCTATGATATGGGAGTTACTAAGGGACATGAGACTGAAGAAAGTAATAGGGAGGAAAATGTTACCTTGAACTAATTTTAGCCTGGGAATAAGACTCAACTATATTTACATACTTATTAAATCACATAAAAGCTCACATAGAATAGACACATGTAAGACTTAGGAGAGTAGAATTAGAATGACAAAGAGAAAGTCATAAATGTTATTTTCCTAATCTATGAACTGATCATTGGTTGTATGGATTGATCCATACTAAAAATTTAGAACTCATTAAATTATTCATGACTGAAACATATGCATGAAACTATGGGGAAATGGATATGATATGAAATTTTTGATAGTCATTGAGCAAAGAACTTTATTCCTTCCAACACTCTTTTTAGGAATTTTAGTTACATCTAGGGAAAGGAATCACGAGATGGTAGCGTTACATATAACTGGGGAAATTTGACTCTATACACACTAGGGTTAAACTTTACACCACCAAATCTAAATTCTAATTAGGGGTTTACTATTCACCCAATACCAAAGTTCACAAATTATATTACCGAAGCATCTAAGCCAAGCTTACCAGTCAGTTGTCACCAACACCACTACCATAGTATACTAAAGTCTCAGAGACTCTACTAATAATATCTAATGTAAGGGGTACTGCAGAATCATAATTCATAGACTCCTATAGCCTTTGAAACTCAACAAGGATCTGAGGAGTACAATATACTATTGACAAACTTATTCAAGAAGTTCGGTCTGAGATTTACATGGCGTATGGTGATTTACTAATCATTGAGAACATATTATGAGTACACGAGACTAATCATGTTGAGAAATCATGGGTGCATGAGTCATGAGTTGTATGGTATAAGACTGATATTCATGGTCTCACAGAGCATGATTTGGATTTTTGAACGAGAATATTACTCCTTTTACTAGGAACTGAGAATACACCAACATCTAAATAGAGTGCGTACATTGAATTAATGCAATAGGGAGAAATGATTCATGATGACATACGTATACTAATTAGGCTAGGATAACATGTAACACCCTGATTTTCTGAACCGAAATGCTATCCGGTGCTCATGAACACGAAGGACCACAAACTAACCCATGACTGATATCTGTACCTGTACACTGCATAATATATGAATATAAATGCGGAAATATGAACTGAAGGCCATAAGGTTCAATACTGAACATA
The DNA here is from genome assembly GCF_002878395.1 of Capsicum annuum. Taxonomy (NCBI): domain Eukaryota; kingdom Viridiplantae; phylum Streptophyta; class Magnoliopsida; order Solanales; family Solanaceae; genus Capsicum; species Capsicum annuum. Next base: position 138,492,770 of record NC_061113.1, on the reverse strand, counting down.
ATATAAGCAATAACAATAACTGAATAAAGAGGTATCACAATACCAAAACAAAACTAAAATACTGAAGTCTGAATCTAGTCTGTAATCTAGCCTGCGTCTAGTCAGAAAGCCTCTACTGTCTGAATAATCTTAATAAGGAGCTAGTGGGATATGTCCCTAACTAATTCTAACTAATAAACTACTCAATGAGAAAATAAAAAAAATAATCATGTCCTCAAAGGATGAGGACTTATATTTAACTCTGACTGCTAAAATCTGCAATGCTATACTACTCTAGAACTCGTGCCTCTGAGCCTATGGCATAAAATAAAACACCATAGCACGAATGTGTTAGTACGTCTTAATGTACTGAGTATACGAGTAAGGTAGGCTAAAGACAAAGGGATTTATATGCAAGAACAATGCTGACTTATGTGAACATGAGAATACATACATGCATAGGTAACTATAACTTAACTCGTGGTGATACTGACTACTGAGTCTAAATTCTGACAACATGAGTTTACTGATACTGAGATACTGAATGACTGAGTTCATGACAACATGATGATTGAGTTTATTATTACTGATATCTATAATTAAATCTTGAGCTTGCTAATATCAACTGGCTGAATCTGAGATCAAAACTATCTAGCGGATGATCTCTAAATCTTTTGAAAATGATTAAGATTGACTGAACATGACATCAGGCCTATCTAATGGGTGATATCGGGAACTAATAATGAGAATACTCAACTAAATCTGACACTAATATCAAGCCTATCTAATGGGTGATCTCTATAAGTACTGATACTGAATAACTTTATGTAAAAACAAGCCTATCTAGCAGGTGGTCTATGAATCTGTGGAACTATCTGAGTTCCTTACTAAGATTGATGACTGTATCTGACAGTCCTGATTTTTGAGTTTTACTCTGAAGACTGATATGAAACTGTAACTGTGGGAGTTCTCACTTAACCGACATGCCCTGAATCTAAACTGGTAGGGTCCAACCTGTAACCCCTACTGTAAGGGTGTCAATACCATTCCATGGGTAAAGACGTCTCTGGTCAAGCCTATCTGATGGGTAACCCTCGTAGGAAGTCAAGCCTAAGGCAGTATAATAGTCAAGCCTCTCTGACGGGTGACAAGCTTTTTTCTGACGGGTGACTCCTATATCTTGCGTTGGCTATGAAGTCCTGGAGTTCAGGGATTGGTCCTAACAACTCTGCCTCTCTGACGGTGAGCCGCCATCCCTGCATTAACTCGGTGATAGATCCTACTTCCAACTGAAAGACTCTGAACTGATTCTTAGAACTTGCACTTGAACTAAACTGAATCTGTTACTGAGTTTCTTACTTAACTGAGATGATTGATTTCACTTGGTTTTGTTATCTGACGGAATACTATAGAATCTATTATTTCACTGAAAGATACTAAGTTTTGAATTGATTTCTTGAATGCTACTGAGATCTGAGATGAGTACTGAATTAAAGCTGGAATGTTAACGATACTTAGATTACTGAGATTTCTTAAGTTCTATAACTGTTTAAGAGTTCTGAATTCTATAACTGACTGAGTTCTACTAATCATAGCACGAATGAGATTATCTTAAGACTGACTCGGCTCTAGGCATAGAGCTATATTTTTCGGGTACAAGTACCCCCAGCACTCAATGAAAGGAAATTGACACACATGATACTTCTTGATCATAGGAATAGAATCCACAATTCATAAAACCATAAATAGAGGATTTTATACTACACATGGTTCTCAACATCTTATACATGAAAGGGAATGCATATAACTTGTAAATACTTGCATGATTCTAATTTCATGAGCATTCCATATCACAACAATAATACTCAACAATTAATATGGAATTTATGTTGTCATAAGGAATAGAACATGGACTTGTCTTTTAAGTTCTATTTAGCTATAATACATGATTTCTAATCTCTTAGGTGTTTTATTAAATACCTTGCATGCACACTTTATGGCATAGGCATATTCATCACATTAATGATTCAAACCACCCAAAATTCATATATTTCAATTTACATGTCATCCTAGTTTTATAAAATCACATAAAGATTCTAACCTGAGAGTTATATAACAATCAATCACACAAACATAACCAAACCACAACATAACTTCATGATTCATAATTTAAAAGAGGGTTCTTGAACTCCACGGATGAAAGGAATCAATGGATGAACACTATGCATACCATAGATTGAAGATCCGTGAAAAATAGTGGTGAAATCAGCTTGAATTTTGAAAGATATCTAATGTTTCTTTAAGGTTCTTGAAGAAATACTAAGCTTGTTCTTGATTTTTCTTGATTATGGTTTAACCTCTTTGGGAGAGAATGTTCTTGTTCTTGAGGAGAATGAGAAAATAATGGGATAATATCCTTCTCAGGGCTTTAATACCATGTTTAGAGTGAGGTAAAAAGGCCAAAATACCCCCACAAAATCACCTCCCTGTTCCTGAAATTATCAACTGACGACATGGGCTGATAAGCCGTCAGATCTGTGATAGCCCGTCAGCCCAGGTCATCTCTTAGGAGCTAGAATTTTTGGGTTTCTTCCTAAGCCTGATGACATTTTTGATAAGTCATCAGAAATGCCATCAAAAATGTGATCGGTTTTTAAAAATGTCGTCAACAATATGATAAGTTGTCAGAAATGTCGTCACTTAATTTCTAGGTTGACATGTTGGAGTAAAATGGGCATAACTTTTTTCTCCGATATCGAATTTGGGCGAAATTGGTATCATTGGAAATATAATTCAAAGAGATTTCATTTAAAATATAGTAGGTACTCTAATTCAATATATACAAAGATTTATGGTCGATTGAAGTTGACCCAAGTTTTGACGCTCACTAAAACTTGAACGATAGGAAAGCTTTCAACTTGTCCTTGAGTTAGGGGACCTCTATGATCTAAATTCATGCTCAAATAGATTCCCATACTACATAATTGATTAACACACTAAATTTATATAAGATTTGAGGCTTTTGGAACATCTACGCATATAAATGACAGATTTTTATTCTAGTCCAAAATGTGGGGTGTTACATTATCTCCCCCTTGGAATCATTCGTCCCTGAATGAAACTTGATAGAATGAGAATACTGGTAGACTAAACTTACTTAAAGTGAATTTTTGAAACATGACTATATGGATAGAATTACTAACATGCTGAAAATTCATACTGAATATGCATATTTGATGCATGACTATTTGACTGAATTTTAATATTCAGCATGCATACCTGATGCATGATATACATAACTGAGCAGTTCTCATGAATGCATAACTGGATACACTGATAAGCTGAGCTTCTACTACTGAGCATGTATATCTGATGCATGAATATCTGACTCATAATAGCACAAATGAAATTACTGATAAGCTGAGTTTTTTCTACGAACATGCATATCTAATGAATGAGTACTTGAGTGAATTGACTCTTAAATACTTGAATGAATATGTACTGATAACTGATACTAGCCTTGTGAGAAATATTTGGACATGCAATTGAATGGGTTTAAAGTCATGAAAGCATGGAGAAATTATGGGGTATCTCCCCCTTAGGACTCTATGTCCCTCTAAGAAGGCTTACTTTACTAATACACTAGGGCGATGCACAGGGTATCTACGAACTAGATCACAACTAAACATTGGAGAGCTGAAACTGATGCATAATGCATGAACTGATTTATACTCGCAACTACTAAGGTACTATATCTTGGAATAGTTACCTTACTTAGATTTCTGATAGTTGACTAGATGGAAAGATGTGAAAACAAACTATACGAATCTAATTGTCTAACTGCTAAACTGAACTGCTGGCTTTACTGACTAACTCATGCTGAGAACTTAAGCTTAACTGAAGCATTTCTTCTTCATTCTTTCAACTAAACCTTCCACCTTAGCCTCAAGTCGTCATCATAGGTTTGGGAACACTTCAATAAACTCTGAACTGAACTATAATCAATCTACTCTAGGGTCTGTGGTACAATAATGTACCTAAATAATAACTTATCCTGAAAGACTGCACCTGAAAGTATAAAGCTTACTTCTACTACTATCCCTTGGGGTACAACTCTTAACTTCCTTTAGTCTCCGCAATCATCAAACTTAAATTCTTGCATGCACTGCTTAAGCCTACTGAAATCTCTAAAACATGCCTAGCCACTTGTACATCAACATAACACCCGCTATTCTCATGGGATGCTAATATCACATCTTTTAACTTACATCTATACCTTCATACTTAGTCTAAAATCCACCAACTTAAATTCTTCAAAGATTCAAGCTTAGTCTCTAAAGCATAATGTGAATATCCATAATTCTTTAATAAACATGCTACTCTCATCCTAGCCTTTAAATGTTACCTCTCTTACAATTATATTTTCTCCACACCATGAGAATTACCACTATGCCTCCATCAACAACACATATAACTCCGGATCACTAAACTTAAACTCTTGCATACATTGTTTCAAGCCTACTGATTCACCTTTTTACAACTAACCCCCATGAAACATACTCTGCCCAAATTTAGATAACACTATCCCAAACTATTTGTGGGGATGGTCTGAGAAAGCTCTATCTGTAGGACTCTGGGCCTCACTACTTTTGCTACCTTAAGAGTAAGGTAAAATTGACATGAATAGAACATGATGAGAATGTACATAAGTTTCTTAGAGAACATTTCTATAGAATGATTTGAGACATGAAAGAAGGAAAACTATTCGTAAAATATCTTATAGGCTCCTGCACATAAATGTGGCGCGCAATACACCCATGCACAAGACTCTACTAGATGCGGATTTTCAGACTTTCTAGGACTCTATTGAACCTTAGGCTCTGATACCAAGTTTGTAACGCCCCAATTTTCTGAATCAGAATGCTACACGGTGCTCAAGATCTCGAAGGACTATAAGTTAACCCATGGTTGATATCTATACCTGTACACTGCATAATATATGAATATAAATGCGAAAACATGAACTGAAGGTCATAAGGTTCAATACTGAACATAATTTGAGTAATAATAATGTCTGAATAAAGAGGTATCATAATACCAAAACAAAACTGAAATATTGAAGTCTGAATCTAGTTTGTAATCTAGTCTGTATCTAGTCTGAAAGCCTCTACTATCTAAAAAATCTTAATAAGGAGCTGATCGGACATGTCCCTAAATAACTCCAACTAATAAACTAGTCAATGAAAAAATAAAAAAATAATCATGTCCTCGACAGATGAGGACTCACGTCTAACTGTAACTACTGAAATCTGCAATGCTACTACTGCTCTGGAACTCGTGCCTCTGAACCTATGGCATAAAATAAAACACCATAGCGCAAGTGCGTTAGTACGTCTGAATATACTGAGTATACGGGTGAGGTAGGCTAAATGAAAAAGGGTTTATATGTATGAATAATGCTGACTTATATGAACGTGAGAATACATACATGCATAAGTAACTGTAACTGAACACGTGGTGATACTGACTACTAAGTCTGAATTCTGACAACATGAGTTTACTGATATTGAGATACTGAATGTCTAAGTTTGTGACAACATGAGGATTGAGTTTATTATTACTGATATCTATAATTACATCTTGAACTTGCTAATATCAACTGGCTGAATCTGAGATCAAACCTATCTAGCGGATGATCTCTAAATCTTTTAAAAATGATTAAGATTGACTGAGCTTGAGATCAGGCCTATCCAACGGGTGATCTCGGGAACTGATAATGAGAATACTCAACTAAATCTGAGAATGAGATCAAGCCTTTATAATGGGTGATTTCTGTAAGTACTGATACTGAATAAGTTTATGTTAGACCAAGCCTATCTAGCGGGTGGTCTATGAATTTGTAGAACTATCTGAGTTCCTTACTGAGATTGATGACTATATCTAACAGTCCTGATTTATGAGTTCTACTCTGAAGACTGATACTAAAACTGTAACTGTGGAAGTTCTCACTTAACTGACATGCCCCAAATCTGAACTGGTGGGGTCCAACTTGTAAACCCAGTTGGAAGGGTGTCAATACCATTCCATTGGTAAAGACCTCTCTGGTGAAGCCTATTTGATGGGTGACCCTCATAGGAATTCAACTCTAAGGCAGTATAATAGTCAAGCCTCTCTGACGGGTGACAAGCTTTTTTCTGACAGGTGACTCCTACATGCGCTGGTTACGCAGTTCTGGAGTTCAAGGATTGCTCCTAAAAACTCTGCCTCTCTGACGGGGAGCCTTCATCCCTACACTCTCTCGGTGCTAGCTCCTACTCCCAACTAAAAGACTCTGAACTGATTCTTAGAACTTGTACTTGAACTGAACTGAATCTGTTACTAAGTTTCTTACTTAACTGAGATGATTGATTTCACTTAGTTCTGTTATCTGACGAAATACTAAAGAATCTATTATTTGACTGAATGATACTAAGTTTTGAATTGATTTCTTAAATGCTACTGAGATCTGAGTTGAGTACTGAACTGAAGTTGGAATGTTAACAATACTTAGATTACTGAGATTTCTTAAGTTCTATAACTGTCTGAGAGTTTTGAATTCTGTAACTGACTGAGTTCTACTAATCATAGCACAATTGAGATTATCTTGAGACTGACTCGGCTCTAGGCACAGAGCTATATTTTTCGGGTACAAGTACCCCCAAGACTCGATGGAAGTAAATTGATACACATGATACTTCTTGATCATAGGAATATAATCTACAACTCATAATACCATAAATAGATGATTTCATACTACACATGGTTCTCAACATCTTATACATGAAAAGGAATGCATATAACATATAAATACTTGCATGATTCCAATTTCATGAGCATTCCATATCATAACAACAATACACAACAATTAGCATGGAATTCATGTTGAGTCATAAGGAATAGAGCATGGACTTGTCTAGTTTTATTTAGCTATAATACATGATTTCTAGTCTCTTAGGTATTTTATCAAATACCTTGCACGCACACTTTATGAAATAGGCATATTCATCACATTAATGATTCAAACCACCTAAAATTCATATATTTCAATTTACATGTCATCCTAGTTTCATAAAATCACATAAAGATTCTTACTTGGGAGTTGTATAAACATCAATCACACAAACATAATCAACCCACAACATAACTTCATGATTCATAATTTAAAAGAGGGTTTTTGAACTCCACGGATAACAGGAATCCATGGATGAACACTACACATACCTTAGATTGAAGATTTGTGAAAACTAATGGTGAAATCGGCTTGAATTTTGAAAGATATCTTATGTTTCTTTAAGGTTCTTGAAGAAATCCTAAGGCTTGTTCTTGATTTTTCTTGACTAAGGTTTAACCCCTTTGGGAGAGAATGTTCTTGTTCTTGAGGAGAATGAGAAAATAATGGGATAATAGCCTTCCCAGGGATTTAATACCGTGTTTAGAGTGAGGGAAAAATACCAAAATACCCCCACAAAATCACCTCCCAGTTGCTGAAATTATCAGCTGACGACATGGGCTGATAAGCCGTCAGATCTGTAATAGCCCGTCAGCCCAAGTCGTCACCTGGGAGCTGGAATTTTTGGATTTCTGCCTAAGCGTGACTACATTTCTGATAAGTCATTAGAAATGTCATCAGAAATGTGATAGGTTATCAGAAATTACCCAAACCATTTAGTTCAAATATAATAAAGAGTTGGGATAAAGCAAAAATAGTAGATACCCTAGGAGCAAGAATAAAATTTTTACAACAATGGTATAGAAATCTATGTGAATAATATAGAGAAGAAATAAAAATAAAAAAAATATTAATAAGAAATTTAGCATGTTGCAAAGATAAAATAGCACGTCAATTTGGATGTGAAGAAAGATATTATAAGAAAAGAAATAGACATAAGAAATATAAGAAATACAAGAAATCAAAATATAAGTATAAGAAACCAAGAAAAAGATATTATGTAAAAAATTATAAACATAAAAGACCTTATAGGAAAAAGAAATCTATAAAAGAATGTACTTGTTATAATTGTGGAAAACCAGGACATTTAGCTAGAGATTGTAAATTACAAAAAAAATCCAAAAAAGAAACAAATATCAGAAATAAAACTTGAAAATACAGAATATATGCAGATAGATTATATAGATTATTAATTAGAAAGAGAATATAATATATATGAAATTTCGGAGAATGAAACAGATAATGAAATAGATAGTGAATTAGATGAATCAAATAACTGAAGAAGATATAAAAATGAACGAAATAACTGAAGAAGATATAAAAATAATAACAAAGGAAGAATATTTAAATGAAAAAGGACTGATCAAAAAATAATATTTGATAATAATATATTTGATGAAATAAAAGGAAAAGAGTTAGACTTAAGTGTAGAGAAAATATCTAAAATACCAACAATAAAAAATATATTTAGTAGAAAAAAGGAAGAATACTGCGTAGTAAGCCAAAAAGAACATGTAATAGACTGTAGATATGCAAAAGGAAGAGCTAGTATACAACTAGTAACAAAGAGAATGATTAATAAAGAAATAAATGATAAAAAAAAGTAAAGACCCAATAAAATATGTACACCTTGGAGGTATAGAGATATTAATAAAAGCATGTTTTAGAGAAGGAATAGATACACCAATAGAATTATATTTAGCAGATGATAGAATTATAAAACCTATAGAAAAAAGTATAATAACTGCCATAAAAGGAAATTTAATATACCAAAAATTTAAATTTATAATAAGTGCGAATTATTCCGTAGCAATAACAGATAAAAATATAGATAAATCATTAGTATTATATTGGAAAATATCAGGAAAAGAACTAACCCTAGGAAGTAAAATATTTACAGCTAGATGTAAAAATCTATATGTATTAACAACAAAACATAAAATAACAGGAAAAAATAAAATTGATAAAATACAAATAGAAAGTCCATTTGAACAATTTGTAAAAACAATTGATAATACTAATTATAGTTACAAAAATATAGACATAGAAAAAGATTTAGAAATAATAAATGATAGAATAAGTACATCAAAAAGAATAGTTCATGGAAAACCAGAATCATCAAGCTTATAAAAAAGAACAAGTTATGAAATAACTTCAATAGTTAATTTAAACCAATATTACATAACAGGAATAATAAATAAAAAAGAATATTTAATACTCTTAAACACAGGACAAGACGAAAATTATATAGCAAAATATCTAGTAAAAGGTGAAGAAATAAAATCTAATAGTAATATATGCCCATATCTACCAAGGAGTCTAATAAACATTAAAGATGCGACAGAAAAAGAAATAATAATAGGAGTTAGAAAAATAAAAATTGAATTTGAAATAAAAAAAATGCAAAAAGGAGATATAATTTTAGGAATAAAATTGTTAGAACAAGTAAAATCATATAATATAGAACATGCACAATTATCTATAACATATAATAAAGAAAGATTATTCATAAAAGAGCTTTAACATGATATGAAAATATATGTACTTGTAAAAATAATAGTAGAAGGATATTATAATAGCTATTATACACCTATGATAGATACAGGAGCAGAAACAAACTTATGTAGATACAACTGTTTACCAGAAGGTAAATGGGATAAGCTAAAAGTACCAATAGTAGTCAAAGAATTTAATAATGAAGGAAACTTAATTACATATAAAGCTAAGAATGTAAAAATACAGATATGGTACCACAAGGATTTTATGAATGGAACGTATTACCATTTGGATATAAAAATGCACCAGGTAGATACCAACACTTTATGGATAGTTACTTTAAACAATTAACTAATTGTATAGTATATATAGATGATATACTACTATATACAAAAAATAAAGAGGAACATTTAAAATTATTAGAAAAATGTACAGATATAATAGAAAAATCGGGAATAAGTTTAAGTGAAAAGAAAGCCGAAATTATGAAAAAATCAGAGAGTTTTTAGGAATACAAATAGATAAAAGTGGAGTAAAAATGCAACAACATATAGTACAAAAAATAATAAATTCAAAAGAAGAATTAGATACAAAAAAAAATTACAATCATTTTTAGGATTAGTAAACCAAGTAAGAGAATATATACCAAAATTAGTAGAAAACCTAAAGCCTTTACAGAAAAAATTTAAAAAGGATGTAGAATATAATTACAACGAAGAAGATAAAAAACAAGTTCAGAAAATAAAAATACTTTGTAAAGAATTACCAAAATTACAATTCCCAGATGAAAATAAAAAATTTACATATATAGTAGAAGCAGACGTAAGTGAATAGAGTTATGGAGGAGTACTTAAATATAGATATGAAGAAGAAAAATTAGAACACTATTGTAGATACTACTCAGGTACATTTAATGAAACAGAAAAAAATGAAAAATAAATAGAAAAGAATTACGTTCATTATATAAATGTTTATTAGTATTTGAACCATATATTCTATATAACAAATTTATTGTGAGAACAGATAATACCTAGGTTCGATGGTGGTTAACAAGAAAAATACAAAACTCTGTTACAATGAAGGAAATTCGGAGATTAGTATTGAATATATTAAATTTTACATTTACGATTGAAGTAATTAAGACTGACAAGAATGTTATTGCAGATTACATATCAAGACAAAGCTACTCAAATTGATTTACCAATGGAAGAAGCTGATGTCAAAGATACCCAAACAGACTTAATATTACAAGTGTTTGAACAAATGAAGTTATTACAAGAACGAGTTATCACATTAACTACTGAAGTTACAAATGTAAAAGTGCAGGTTGAGCACTATAAAAAACAAGAAAAAGCTATTAGCAAAGATACTATGCAGGAAGAGCATATTAAAAAACTAGACCTAGAAGGTGACGATGAGAAATATCTAAAAACTCAAATTACTAACGAAATTACAGTTACAGCTGCAGGCGCAGGAGATGTATTCAAAGAAAAGAATATAGTCACTCAAAATAAACCTGAACCACCAAAGAAAAAGAATTATAACCTCAACCAGATATTCTTAAAACCATATACACCAAATATACAAAAATCAGAGTCATCCATACCTCCCCAGATACACACATATTCCGAACCATTCAATCAACAAAAGCAGACTTATAACCATATCACTTGTACATATCTTGATAATATCTATACTTTACAAAAATTGTTAAATACAAAACTTATCCAGAGTAAAGATTTAGAAAAACAACACCAAGGATATATTACATAAAAATGTCAGAACTATAACAAACTTATTGCTTTGCCTGGCACCAGTGCAAACTTAATTGCTTCATGTTTATATTATGGACTATTATCAACGGTTTACTAATTACTAGACAAGAGTTAACATGAATTCAGATATTCACAAAAGATTTATGGATTATAAAAGAATTACGAAGGGACAGTTATTCTATGTTCGTTTTCACTCAGCACCAGCAGAAATATTGTTTGATGAAATAAAACAGACAATTACTGTTGTCAAGATAGGAATGACACGAGATTATATAATCCCTGAAGAAATATGCGAACAAGAAGAGATAATAAAAAATCAGATATCAATCTTCTACCGAAATAAGAGAGTTATTGGACTTAGCAGTATATTAACTGAGTTAGCAAATAATTATATAAATTAAAACCCAGTTTGGATTTACTATAACAGAAATCAATTATTAGTTTACTCTACTTGTAGAAATATTAGAGAAAATGACAGAGAAGAGATAAGAAAATGGATCATAACGATCCTAACCAGAAGAATTACCAGTTACAAGATCTATTACGAAAGGAGTTACTCAGAAAAAGCAAAGGATCAATTCTGTAAACAGGTTGGCCAAAGATACGATGACCACATATGTAGCAGATGTAGTAGAAGACACAACTTTATTCCAGATGTGATGCTACAATAGCAAGAAGATAAAACAAGCCTTCATGAGTTGAAGCAAAAACCCTCTCTTGTACAAAAAATTTTTGAATTATTTAAATAAAAACAGGTATATTTCCAAGGAAAAGCTATGAATCATCAAACAACTATGGAAAATTTAGAATTATCAGATTTACCAGAACAGGTATTTATATTTGTGATTATGAATAGCTAAATTCATAAATTCCTGACAATCATGATATGATAAAATAAGTTAATGTTAGTTACTTTATAGTAGAATTATTCGAAGAATAGCATGTTAAGAAGTTTATTAGCAAAGTGAAAAAAGAAAAAAAAATCCCTAAGAACTATGCCATCGTAAAGGTAAAATCGGTGAGGCAAGAAAGCTGTGATAGGGGAGTAGCCAGAGTAGAGGCGCTGTTTAAGGGAAAAGTATCCAGATTACCATGCTAATAGTGATCGAAAAACATGTTATTTAAGGATAATTTAGTATATAGTAATCTAAAATGATCATATTTTGTTATGTGTATGATTGAAGGGAATATTTTAAAAAAGCATTATATGAAAAATGAATACTTATTTATCTGATGAAATGATAGATAAATTTAAAATACTTGTTTTATATATACTTAAGGATATAGAAATTGTACATATAAGAAAAATCATATTGGAAAAAATATTTGATAAATATTTTATAACTAGAATAAATTACATACCACACCCATCTACCTACTCTTACAAATACTTACATACCAAACCTACACATCAATCATGATAAATTACGTATATTTAGAATATTGGAAAATGGATATGAAAAATATACAATTAATAGAAAAACTAATGAAAACAAATCTAGAAAAATATATGAGAACTAAAGATATAAAATATATAGAATTCCTTAATGAAAATATACAAGAATTATTAAGATTTAAACAAACAACTAATAAATACTATGAGAAAATATTTAATTACTAGAATCCAATTCCAAGCTATCCAAGTTATTCGTAGAAACCTATGAATGATATGACAAGTTATATATCTGATGAAACTAAGATACTTGTTTCATATATCATAAAAGACTTAGAATTAGAAGACATAAAGAAAATAATATGGGAAAAAATATTTGATTTTGAAAATGAGTTACTAAGTACTAATTGGATAGAAGATGAATTAGAAAATATAGATTTCTATGGTAGAAATAATTCAGATAGTTATTATTCAGATGGATATTATACAAATTAAAAATGCAAGAATATATTCAAAGAGTTAGAGAAAAACAAAGTTGGTTATACGAAGAAATTAATTATAGAAACCAACTTAAAAAGAGGAAGAGAACAATTGAAAGAAAGATTAATTTGGATAAATAAAACCATAAAACAACTAGAATTAAAAGGCAGTTTAGAATATGATCTAGACATAGAATTATTCATAGAAGAAAAAGACAGGATACTTAACGAAATAGATAACCTAGAATTTAATATTAGATATAGTACAATTAGAATAAATTATTACAAAGAAATTTGCAGTATTACAACTACTTTAGGATAAAATGATAGACTATGAGTATTTAAAATATTGGAGACAAGATATGGAAGAAATAAGATTAACAGAAATACTTATGAAAGAGAATTTAATTGAATATTTCAGAATAAAGGATATAGAATCTTTTGAATACCTTCAAAATAATATAAAAGAATTACAAAGATTAAGAGAAAAAACTAAAGAATATTACAGTAAAACATTTAATCAAATACCATCCAATCACCCCCCCAAGATATGAACATTAATAAAATTAAAATACATACACTAAAAATAAAAATATTTAGAGAAGTTAAGAAACATCCATGCACAAATAAAAATAGATCCATTAGAGCTATAATAGATCTATTTAAGTTACCCAAGTTATCTGCACCCCTACAATTGGTATCAGAGAATAAAGAATAACGAACAAAAATTACAAAAATATAAAGAATTAAAACAAATAATAGCTAAAAAACATAAAGAATTAAAAATAAGGATAGAAAGACTACAGTATAACATAATTGTCGGATTAGTAAAAATTCAATAAATGCACAAAAAAAAGATATATCAAATTTAGAATCAACAATAGATAGTCTAGAATATATATATCAACATAACCTATATATGTTTAAATAAAATGAACAAAGAAGAATTTATAATAGATGAAAAAACATACGAAAATTATGAAGGATTAAAAATAAAAATAGTATTCTCTAATTTAGGAAGAAGATATAAGAAAATAGGTGAACACTTATATTTAATGTTAGAAAAAGAAGAATTAAAATTAGAAGATAAGTTGACAGCCATGGTAAGAATAGAAAGAGAAAACGAAGAGATAGACAGAAAAAAAGAAATAGATAAAATAAAACAACAAACCACAGAAGAAATATGAAAAATAGAAGAAACTAAAAATTGTAGGATTGCTGAATTAGAAAAAGAACTACAAATGCCAAAAGATTTGTATGAAAAAAGACAGAAAGAAAAAGAAGCAAAAGATAAAGAACAAAAAATTATTAATTGAGATAAATCAATTTAAAGAAAAATTAGAAATAAAAAATAAAGAATCAGAAACCAGTGAATTAGAAATAAATACAATAGATGCTGAAGAAATAGATAATTATGATTCGGAAGATAGTGAACATATACAGAAATTCTAGAAAACATAGGAAAACTAGAAATTAATGAAAAACAAGAAGTAATTAATAAAGAAGATCTAAAACTACTAAATACAGAAGTAAATACCCCAGATAAAAATATAATACCTAGTACATCAAAAATAAGAAAACCAACATATAATTACAAAAGTAAGTTTAAAAGATATAATCCAAATGATGAATATAATAAATGGACACCAAAACAAATAATTAATTACAACTTTTTAGATTTAAACTGTGTAATAGACACAAATAAAATAATATAACTATGGGTAGAATACATGTCAAAACAATTATTAGATAATAAAATAGATACAACAAACACACCAGAATATATAGAAAAGACATTAATAGGAACAGTAAAATTATGATTTTTAAACCTAGCTGAAGTAAGTAAAAAAGTATTAAGATCTAATAATAAAACAGGAGGAACATAAAAAACTACTAAAATATCACCAACAGAAATATTGAAAAAATATGAAATAGCTATAAGAGATGAATTTAACAGTGTAACAATAGAAGAAGAAGAGCAAAATAAAGAAAAAGATACGAATAGGAATTTTATGTTAAAACTAGCAATATGTAATATATGTTATATAGATGAGTATACATGCGCATTTAAAGAATATTATTATAAAGAAACATATAATACAGAAGAAAGTAAAGAAATAAGAAGATTATATTTTAGTATTTTAGATGAATCAAATGACTGAAGAAGATATAAAAATGAACCAAATAACTAAAAAAGATATAAAAATAATAACAAAGGAAGAATATTTAAATGAAGAAGGAACTAATCAAAAAAATAATTTTTTATAATAATATATTTGATGAAATAAAAGACAAAAAGAGTTAGACTTAAGTGTAGAGAAAATATCTAAAATACCAACAATAAAAAATATATTTAATAGAAAAAAGGAAGAATACTACGTAGTAAGCCAAAAAGAATATGTAATAGACTATATGCAAAAAGAAGAGCTAGTATACCACTAGTAACAAAGAGAATGATTAATAAAGAAATAAACGATATAAAAAGTAAAGACATAATAAAATATGTACACTTTGGAGGTACAGAGATATTAATAAAAGCATGTTTTAGAGAAGGAATAGATACACCAATAGAATTATAATTAGCAGATGATAGAATTATAAAACCTATAGAATAAAGTATAATAACTGCCATAAAAGGAAATTTAATATACCAAAAATTTAAATTTATAATAAGTGCGAATTATTCCGTAGCAATAACAGATAAAAATATTGATAAATCATTAGTATTATATTGTAAAATATCAGGAATAAAACTAACTCCAGGAAGTAAAATATTTACAGCATGATGTAAAAATTTTATATGTATTAACAACAAAATATAAAATAACAGGAAAAAATAAAATTAATAAAATACAAATAGAAAGTCCTTTCGAACAATTTGTAAAAACAATTGATAATAATAATTATAGTTATAAAAATATAGACATAGAAGAAGATTTAGAAATAATAAATGATAGAATAAGTAGATCAAAAAGAATAGCTCATGGAAAACCAGAATCATCAAGGTCATAAAAAAAACAAGTTATGAAACAACTTCAATAGTTAATTTAACCAATATTACATAACAGGAACAATAAATGAAAAAAAATATTTAATACTCTTAAACACAGGACAAGACGAAAATTATATAGCAAAATATCTAGTAAAAGGTGAAGAAATAAATCTAATAGTAATATATGCCCATATCTACCAAGGAGTCTAATAAACATTAAAGATGCGACAGAAAAAGAAATAATAATAGGAGTTAGAAAAATAAAAATTGAATTTGAAATTAAAAAAAATGCAAAAAGGAGATATAATTTTAGGAATAAAATTGTTAGAACAAGTAAAATCATATAATATAGAACATGCACAATTATCTATAACATATAATAAAGAAAGATTATTCATAAAAAGAGCTTTAACATGATATGAAAATATATGTACTTGTAAAAATAATAGTAGAAGGATATTATAATAGCTATTATACACCTATGATAGATACAGGAGCAGAAACAAACTTATGTAGATATAACTGTTTACTAGAAGGTAAATGGTATAAGCTAAAAGTACTAATAGTAGTCAAAAAATTTAATAATGAAGGAAGCTTAATTACATATAAAGCTAAGAATGTAAAAATACAGATATGAGATAAAATAATAACAATAAAAGAAATCTATAATTATGAACTAACATCAAAAGATATGCTTTTAGAAATGTCATTTTTAGATAAATTATACCCACATATAAGAACTAAAATAGATTGGTGGTTTACAACACCATGTAAACAAAAAGTATGAGCAAAAAGAGTTATTAATAAAATAAAAAAGAAAACTAATTGGATAAACGGAAGTGAAACAATTACACAAAATTTAGAAAATATAAAAAATACAGAAGACACAGTAGAACTAGTTGTATTTTTGATAAATAAAAAAGAAATAACTATATTTTCAATAGATAAGGTAGAAATAATAAAGAAAAAATTAAGACAATTATATAGTGAAGATCCATTAAAATGATGGGAAAAACTTAAAAATAGAATTAATTGATAAAAATAGCATTAAAACTCAAAAACCATTAACATAAAATTTTGACAATTTAAAAGAAATTAACAGTCATATAGATGAATTATTAGAAAAACAATATATACAAAAAAGTAATAGTAAACACAATAGTCCATCACTTATTGTAAATAAACATAGTGAACAAAAAAGAGGAAAAAATAGAATGGTTATTGACTATAGAAATATAAATGCAAAAACTATGACATACAATTATCCAATACCAAATAAGATATTAAAAATAAGATGAATACAAGGATATAACTACTTTAGTAAATTTGATTGTAAATCAGGATTTTATCACTTAAAGTTAGATGAAGATTCTAAAGAATTAACCACATTTACGGTACCACAAGAATTTTATGAATGAAGCATCTTACCATTTGGATATAAAAATGCACCAGGTAGATACTAACACTTTATGGATGGTTACTTAAAACAATTACCTAATTGTATAGTATACATAAATGATATACTACTAGTAAGACAAAGCTACCTGGTGCATTTTTATAATTGTTTAAAGTAACTATCCATAAAGTGTTGGTATCTACCTGGTGCATTTTTATATCCCAATGGTAATACGTTCCATTCATAAAATCCTTGTGGTACCGTAAATGCAGTTAATTCCTTAGAATCTTCATCTAACTTTAAGTGGTAAAATCCTGATTTACAGTCAAATTTACTAAAGTAATATCCTTGTATTTGTCTAATTTTTAATATCTTATTTGATATTGGATAATTGTATGTCATTGTTTATGCATTTAAATTTCTATAGTCAATAACCATTATACTTTTTCCTCTTTTTTGTTCACTATGTTTATTTACTATAAATGCTGGACTATTGTGTTTATTATTACTTTTTTGTAAATATTATTTTTCTAATAATTCATCTATATGCATTTTAAATTATTTTAAATCGTCAAAATAGTATGTTAATGATTTTTGAGTTATTATGCTATTTTTATCTATTAATTCAATTTTTATAGTAGTTTTATGTTTTTCCCATCCTTTTAATGGATCTTCACTATATAATTGTCTTATTTTTTTCTTTATTATTTCTACCTTATCAATTGAAAATATAGTTATTTCTTTTTTATTTATCGAAAATATAACTAGTTCTACTGTGTCTTCTGTATTTTTTATATTTTCTAACTTTTGCGTATTTTTTTCACTTCCTTTTATCCAATCAGTTTTCATTCTTATTTTATTAATAACTCCTTTTGCTCTTACTTTTTGTTTACATGGTGTTGTAAACTGTCAATCTATTTTAGTTATTATATGTGGGTATAATTTATCTAAAAATGACATTTCTAAAAGCATATCTTTAGATGTTAGTTCATAATTATAGATTTCTTCTATCATTATTATTTTATCTCATAGCTATATTTTTACATTCTTAGCTTTATATGTAATTAAGCTTCCTTCATTATTAGATCCTTTGACTACTATTGGTACTTTTAGCTTATCCCATTTACCTTCTGGTAAACAGTTGTATCTACATAAGTTTGCATCTGCTCCTGTATCTATCATAGGTGTATAATAGCTATTATAATATCCTTCTACTATTATTTTTACAAGTACATATATGTTCATATCATGTTAAAGCTCTTTTTATGAATAATCTTTCTTTATTATATGTTATAGATAATTGTGTATGTTCTATATTGTATGGTTTTACTTGTTCTAACCATTTTATTCCTAATATTATATCTTCTTTTTGCATTTCTTCTTTTATTTCAAATTCAATTTTTATTTTTCTAACTCCTATTATTATTATTATTTTTCTACCGTATCTTTAATGTTTATTAAATTCCTTGGTAGATCTGGGCATATATTACTATTAAATTTTATTTCGACACCTTTTACTAGATATTTTGCTATATAATTTTCTTCTTGTCCTGTGTTTAAGAGTATTAAATATTCTTTTTCATTTATTGTTCCTATTATGTAATTGTAACGCCCTAGAAAATAGGTCTCGGAGCGTCACACGGTGCTCAAGGCTACGAGTAGCCCCAAGCTAACCCTTTGAGCTATTTTCATTCAATTCAACACAAATCAACAGGGTTTCCATAAATAACCCTCAAATATCAATAGAGTAATCATCATCCAAGAATAAAAGAATTTCAGAAAGATAACAAAATACGACTTATTAGTCAACTCCCAACATCTATACTAGTCTGACAAGCCTCTAAGAAAATCAATAAAACCAGCGAGCCATTGAGACATGCCTCAACTGACTCATACTCAGTTATCAAATGTAAATAATTACGTGAAACCAACATCAGACATCACGTCCTCGGAACATGAGGACTCACCACAACAGAGGATATAGAATAGCGTGCCCGAAGAATCACTATCGAACCTAAAACTGAGCACCTGAACCTATATTTCGAGAAAATACAGCCCACATCCGAAGATGTGGGTCAGCACCGTGGAAAGGAACCGAGTATATAGGGGTGTATGAAGTTGTATAAACATCATCATCATAAATATTTATAGAAAATATGCAGGATATGTGAAAGACTCACATAGCCAGAAGAAAATCATCATAATCATGAGAGGATGAAATAAGTACAATAACACATGTGAGTCATCATATAATTTGTCAATCACTTTCAGTTCATCAAGAATATCAATTCTCATAATGTAAATATCATTTAAATCTTTCAAAAAAATAACTTTCACAATTCCACTTTCAAATCACTTGACCATTCACCATAGACACAAGGAAACACACACACACTGGGAGATCCTATAACCGACACAAACCATGTGAGCTACATGGAGTCCAACGTACAACCCACGTTGGGGAGAGACGTCCTATCTTTGCCATCGGAGTAGGACTATTGATATCAAGTCCACACAAACTAGTGATCACTATATAAATCAGCCTCAGGCTCACTCCTATGGGGGCACATAGTTCTAGGGAAGTAAGGTCGCTTTATATCTCCCACTCGGTGCTAAAGATTTCTCTCGGACTTATCTCAGATCATTTTAAAGACAATCCATAACAAAATAATTTCAGTAATATATAAATATACATCGGGAGCCATCATGCTTCCCATCTATCAAAATCAACCACGTTGTGTATTTCTTTCACACTCGAGTTCAAAACAACTCCATTAAGTCCAAAAGGTCAAATCATTCAAAATATCTCAAATATTCAACATCAACGTGCTTATAACACATACTTTCTAAAAAAACACAATTTCCAATGGGGATTCACGACCCAAATATCAAAATTATGATAAATATCATTGAAGATTCATGCTTTATATCTTCACACATGTAAATTCATCTTTCAAAATCATAAACATCAAGATTTCATAATAATCATCATAATATATGGGTTCATGCTTCAAATTCGTAAAAATCAAATAAAAATCATGCCTTTGTAAAGAAAATTACTTTTGGGCACAAGAATGAAAGAGAGTTCTTGTTGAAAACCCCCACATACCTTGAATGATGAAATATAGATTGATACTCATTTTTGAGATGTTAATCGTGCCTTTGAATAATGGTTATTGGAGTTCTTGAACTAGGAACTTGGAATCTTGAATAAATTTGCAGAATTAATGGTGAACTTTGGAGGTTCTTGAAGTTGGATGTAGGAGCTTAGGGTTTTCTTTTTGAGAGAATTTGATAAAATATAACATATAATACTTCTAATAGGCTTTAATATAGGGTTTGGATAGATTTTGGGTGAGGGGGAATGACCAAAACGCCCCTAAAAATCAAAAAAATTCTCGAATCTATCCTTTGGTGGACTACTTTGATATTCTAAAGTAGATCAACCATAACTTTTTACTCGGACATCCAAATTAGATGAAACTAATTTCATTAGAAAGAGGACTCTCATATCTTTCAGTTGATATATAGTATCTCACCCAGATCATTATGTACAAGGAGTGATGATTATTTGAAGTTGACCCAAAAATTCACTTTTGTTAGGCTGAAGTAGATCGACCATAACTTTTTTCTTCGATAGACAAATTGGATGAAACTAATTTCATTGGAAAGAGGACTCGAAAAGCTTTCCGTTGATATATAGTAGATCACCCGGATCATTATGTACAAGGATTTATAATCATTTAAAGTTAGAGCAAAAATATGCTAGGCTTCAGTACTTTTTCCTGCACGTTTTACTGTTCACTACTATTTACAGTTCGATCGGAATGTTCATAACTCATCGCTCGGCTGTCCGTTTTGGATGATCCACATATCATTGGAAATCTTATTCGATACTCTACACAATGGTGGTTATAATCTAAGACATTCCACACAAAAAATTTATAATTCATTATAGAATATAGAACCCAACACATTTACGCACAAAATTTCAACGAAAAATTTCCTGGGGTATTACATCATCCCCCCCTTGGAAACATTCATGCTCGAATGATGCTAGACATGCTAAGATTAGATAGGGAATACAGCATATAGTTGAAACCATTCATTAGACTCATCACCACCTCGTTTCTCACTCCGAATGCAATATAGAATGCATAAATTCAAGAAACTACAGTTGAACACATAATAAATGACAGCTGAACTGTTGCAACTTTTATCAAAAGTGCTTGATTTAGGAAAGAACGGTACCTTCAGCTTGATTGGAGTTCGCAGAAAATAGGTGCGGGTACTTGGATCGCATATCCGCCTCAGCTTCCCAAGTTGCACCCTCAACAGATTGGTTTCACCACAACACCTTGACCAAGGAAACTTTTTTGTTCCTTAGTCTTCGGACACTGAAATCAAGAATCTCAACAGGAATCTCATCCAAGAAAGATTTTCTTGAATGTCAGAACTCACATAGGAATTCACTACCACAGCATCGCTAATATGCTTTCTAAGCATGGAGACATGGAATATTGGATGAAGAGAGGATAACTCGGAAGGCAACTAGACCTCATAAGCTACCTTACCAAGATGGCTAAGAATTTCGTAAGGACCAACATAACGGGGACTAAGCTTCCCCTTCTTTCGGAATCTCTTCACCCCCTCATGGGTGAAATTTTCAGATACACTAGGTCACTAACTTCAAACTCAAGGTCTCTCATTCTAACATCCGCATATGACTTCTGACGACTCTACGCAGTTTTAAACCTTTCCCTAATCAACTTAACTTTTTCCATAGCCTCAAATACCGAATCAGGACCATTCACAGCCGCTTCACCCACCTCGAACCAATCTATGGGCGATCTACACTTCCTCCCATATAAAGCTTCAAACGGAGCCATACCAATACTAGAGTGTAAGAAAACTCTATCAACGGTAAGTAATCATCCCAACTTCCCTTAAAGTCAAGTGCATAAGCTCTCAACATATCCTCTAAGGTTTGGATGGTCCGCTTAGCCTGACCATCGGTCTGCGGATGAAAAGAAAAACTCAGAAGCACTTGGGTACCAAGACCCTTCTGAAAAGCTTTCCAAAATTGTGAAGTAAACTGAGTACCCCTATCCGAAATGATAGACAAGGGAACTCCATACAGTCTGACCAACTCTCGGATATACAATCTAACATAATCCTCAGCAGTATATGAAGTATGAATAGGCAAGAAATGAGAAGACTTAGTCAACCTATCAACCACAACCTAAATAGAATCATGATGGCGTCGGGATGGAGGTAAACCAATAAGTCCATATTTATCTCTTCCCACTCCAGGTGGGAATACTAAACTCTTGCATCATACCACCAGGTCTTTGGTGTTCAATCTTAACCTGTTGGCATGTTACACACTTAGCTACAAACGCTACTATATCTTTCTTCATGCCACTCCACCAACAGATTTCCTGCAAGTCTCGGTACATCTTGGTGGCACCTTGATGAATAGAATATCGCGACCCGTGTGCTTCAGCCATAATCCTTTATCGCAGATCATCAACATTTAGGACCTATAATCTACCCTGTAATCTCAACACACTATCTCCCCCTTGGGAGAAAACCTCTACTTTTTGGTCCTTGACTGACTCCTTCAGTCTGACCAAACTAGCATCTAAGTATTGCTTTTCCTTCACTTCAGAAACCAAGGAGGATTCGAAACTACTCTGAACCCCTATACTACCTTCAGCAGAGTCAAACAACCTAACCCCCAATCTAGCCAAACGATGTACATCACGAGCCAACTCTTTCTTACCTTCTACCACATCCAAAACACTACCCTTGGACACTCTACTTAGGGCATCCTCCACAACATTGGCCTTGCCCAGATGGTACAACACACTCATATCATAGTCCTTTAACAATTCTAACCATTGTCTTTGCCTAAGATTCAATTCTCCCTGGGTAAACACATACTGCAGACTCTTATGATCAGTGAAAACATCAACATGGACACCATAAAAATAGTGTCTCCAGATTTTCAAAGCAAACACAACAGCAGGCAACTTAAGGTCATTGGTGGGGTAATTTTTTCTCATGGGGTTTCAACTATCTAAAAGCATAAGCTATCACCTTATCCTTCTACATCAATACGCAACCCAACCCAACTCTCAAAGCATAACAGTACACCACAAAACTATCAACACTATCAGGCAAAGTCAAAATAGGGTTTATCTTGGACAAATAACTCGCAACTTGCAACTGATCAAACAAATTATTTATTCTCAGAAGAGGGTACTTGTTCTTTACTGTAACCTTATTAAGTTGACGGTGGTCAATGCACAAATACAAAGAACCATTTTCTTTCACATGAAAAGGACAGGTGCACCCCAAGGAGATACACTGGGACTTATAAAACCTTTGTATAAGAGATATTTGAGTTGTTCTTTCAGCTTATTAAGATCTACAGGTGCCATACGGTAGGGAGAAATGGAAATAGGCTGAGTGTCAGGATGAAGATCAATCCCAAATTCTATCTCTCTATCGGGAGGTATCCCTAGGAGATCTTCCAGAAAGACATCAACAAACTTATTAACAATGTTGATTGAATGGATACTTGGGGTTTTAGACTTAGTGTCCTTAACTCTAACCATGTGATAAAAGCAACCCTTAGATATAAGATTCCTGGCTTTGAGATAAGAAGTAAAATGACTCTTGGGAGGTACTGAACTCCCTGACCACTCGAAAACTGGTTCATCAGGAAACTAAAATTTAACTACATGAGTACGACAATCTATAGACTCCTAGCAAGAGTGAAGCCAGTCCATACCCAGGAAAAAATCAAACATCTCTAACTCTATCAAATTAGCAAGTGTGACTCTATGAAGGACTGTAATAGGACAATTCTTGTATACTTTCTTAGTAACAACAAACTCCCCTACTGGGGTAGAAACTAGCATAGGCTCAGAAATACTTTCGGGACTCTTCTCAAACTTCACAGCAACAAGTAGGGTCACATAAGAAAAACTTGACCCGGGGTCCAATAATACATATACATCAAAATGAAATACACAGAGCATAACAGTAACAACATTGGGAGAGTCCTACTGCTCTTGATGAGAACGTAGGGCATATAACCTATTTTGGCACTGACCACCAATAATACTAGAAGAAGCGCCTTGAGGAGGAGCTAAATGATCTGCGAAAGCTAATGCACTAGTTGCCTGGGTCTGGGGCCGGGTATCTCTATTTCGCTGCCTGGCATGTGGGCACTCTCTAAGTCTGTGTTCTATCTTGCCATACCCAAAACAACTATGCTGTTCAGGCAAACACTCAACCGGATGGGTGGTACCACACTTGGCACAAGGAGGGAAGTTGGGCTTACTACTCACACTCTGCTGAGGCCTGGACATAGAAGACCTGTTTCCCAAATTTAGCCTACCTCTAGGTGCTGGGGCACTAGTGGATGAGGGTGCTGGCATAGAAGAATGACTCTGGAACTGAGGGCGGTTCCCTTCCTGGGATCTAGCCTGACCGTACGCATGCTGTTCAGACCTGGTTCTTTTGTTACCTCTCACTCTATCTCTTTCCTTTATCTTATCCTCCTCTATTTGTTGTGCATAGATTATCAGCCTAGAAAAATTCATCTTCTAGTTCAACCTAGCAATGCAGCATTCCTTAAGTACTAAGCCCAACACACCTATCACAAACTTTCTCATACCAGTTCGGGCATCAAAGATCAAGTCTGGCGCATATTTTGCTAGTTCATTGAACTTTAAGAAGTACTCCTTAATAGTCATGGAGCCCTATCTCAAGTTCATAAACTCTTCAATCTTTTTCTCTCTTACCTCCAAAGAAAAGAGCCTATCCAAGAATGTATCTTGGAACATCTGCCAGGTAATGGGAGCATCATCCTACCTTCTACCCTTCCTCCAAGAAACCACCCAGTCATACGCAATGTCCTTCAACCTGTAAGATGCTAAATCTACACACTCTTCTTCAGACACATGCATTACCCGTGTGATCTTCCTTATCTCCTCAAGATATAACTGCGGGTCTTCCTCTTTCTTTGACCCATAAAACTCTGGAGGACTCATCCGTATCGTGAATTCTGGCAGTATCTAAGTCACCTCCCTACTGCTGAGGAGCTACGACCTGATTGTCCTGGACAGTGAAAGCTTGGGCCAGTGCTTGGAAGGCTGCCCTAAATTTGATGTGGGATACACTTTTATTCAGAGGATCAGCGGGCTGAGGTTGCTGATCATTTTTATTTCTTCGAGCTCGGTGGGATACATACAGTGAAATAAAAGAGAACACATTAATAATTGAGAGAGACAACTTGAGCATGATGGACTTGAGAGGAAGAAACAACTTATTCCTAAAACGTTTTATAGCCTCTTGCTCATAGACATGGAGCGCTACACACCGATGATCAAGACTCTACTTAACATGGCTTGTCAAACTCCCTAGGACTCTCTAAACCTTAGGCTCTGATACCAAGCTTGTAACGCCCCGCAACCAGGTTTCGGAACGTCACACGGTGCTTAAGGCTACAAGTAGCCCCAAGATAACCCTTTGGCCCTTCTACTTCATATATTAGCTTACTTAAAGATAAAAAGCAAGAACTCAACACTGTGACATCATAAAATGAGAAATATGAATGAAATACTTGGTCTGAACAAATTACAACTCAAAAAAAATCTCAAAGTGTGGATAATCTGATGACTAGCCCGACAAACCTCTACTACTCCAAACTAGAGAGCCATTGGGACAGGTCCCCAACTGACCTATACTCAATTTACAAGAATTAAACAACTATTAAATAAAACTAGAAGTCTGAGAATAACTAGTCCCCAAAACATGAGGACTCACCATGGCTGATATGTAGATGGGAGTGCTCGAAAGGTTCACTGGTAAGGCTGAGACTGAGCACCTGAACCTACATTATGAGAATATATGTGACACAGATAAAATATATGGGTCAGTACTTTGGGAATGTACTGAGCATATGGGGGAATGTGCAATTAAAATACTTAATATCATAAGCTTTTATAGAAAACCTGCATGGTGTAAAACATACTCACATAGCTTGAAATAAATATATGCCACAAGACTCATAAATCATCATGCTTTTACTTTAAACCTCAAATTATCATGACACCTGAAATTATTAGGACCATAGCTTTCAAAAACACTTATAATTTCAAAGCTTTGTAACTTCAAGACTAAAACTCTTTGAAACTTGGAAGACTTTAGGACTTAGAGAACTTTAGGAATTTAGGGAGTTTCTCTTAACTGACATAAACTATGTGAGCTACATGGAGTCCAATGTAACAGGACTGTAAGATGACAATTCTTGTATACTTGCTTAGCAACAACAGACTCCGCTACTGGGGTAGAAACTAAAATAGGCTCAGAAATACTTTCGGGACTCTTCTTAAACTTCACAGCAACAAGTAGGGTCACATAAAAAAACTTAACCCGGGGTCCAATAACACATATACATCAAAATAAAATACACGAAGCATACCATTAACAACATCGGGAGAGTCCTCCTACTCATGATGGGAACGTAGGGCATAGAACCTACTTTGGCACTGACCGCCAACAATACTAAAAAATGTGCCCTAAGGAGGAGCTGAACGGACTATGAAAGCTGATGCACTAGTGGCCTGGGTCTAGGGCCGGGTATCTCTGCTTCCCTGCCTAACATGTGGGCACTTTTTAAGCCTGTGGCCTATCTTGCCACACCCAAAAAAACCATGCTATTCAGCCAAACATTTACTCAGATGGGTCCTACTACACTTGGCACAAGGAGGGAAGTTGGGCTTGCTTCTTACACTCTGCTAAGGCCTGGACATAGAAGACCTGTTTCCCTAATCTGGCCTACCTCTAGGCACTGGGGCATAAGCTGATAAGGGTACTGGCATAGAAGAATGACTCTGGAACTGAGGGCGGTTCCCTCTCTGAGATTTAGCCTGATCGTACTTATGCTGTTTAGACCTGGCTCTCTTGTTACCTCTCGCTCTATCTCTTAGCCTTATCTTATCCTTCTCTATTTACTGTACATAGATCATTAACCTCAACAAATCCATCTTCTTGTTCAACATAGCAATGCGGTATTCTTTCAGTACCAAGCCCGACACACCTGTCATAAACTTTCTCATACCAATTCGGGCGTCGAAGATCAAAACTGGCAAATATTTTGCTAGCTGGTTAAACTTTAAGAAGTAATCCTCAACAGTCATGGAGCCCTATCTCAAGTTCATAAACTCTTTAATCTTCGCCTCTCTTAACTCTAAAAGGAAAGAACGTATCCAAGAATACATCTTGGAACATCTGCCAAGTAATGGGAGCATCATCCTTCCCTCTACCTATTCTCTAAGAAACCACCCATTCATTCACAATGTCCTTCAACCTGTAAGATGCTAACTCCACACACTATTCTTCAGACACACGAATTAACTGTGTGATCTTCTTTATCTCCTCAATAAATAAATACGGGTCTTCCCCTGTCTTTGACCCATAAAACTCTAGCAGACTCATCTGCATAAAGTCATAAATTCTGGAAGTAGCTAAGTCACCTCTCTGCTATTGAGGAGCTATGGACTAATTGACTTAGATAGTGACAGCTTGGGCCAGTGCCAGGAAGGCTTCCCTGAATTCAGTGTGGGATACGTTTTTATTCAGAGGATCAACGGTCTAAGGTTGCTAATCATTGTTATTTCTTTGAGCTCAGCGGGGATGCATATTCTGAAATAAGAAAGCAGGAATTAATAGCTGAGAGAGATAACTTGAGCACGATGGACTTGGGAGAAAGAAATGACTTGTTCCTAAAATATTTTATAGCCTCTTGCTCATAGATGTGGCGCGCTACACACCAATGATCAAGACTCTACTTTACGCGGCTTGTCAGACTCCCTAGGAATCTCTAAACTTTAGGCTCTGATACCAAGTTTATAATGTCCCACAACCGGGTTTTGGAACATCACACGGTGCTTAAGGCTACAAGTATCCCCCAGCTAACCCTTTGGGCATTCTACTTCATATATTAGCTTACTTAAAGATAAAAAGCATGAACTCAACACTGTGAAATCATAAAATGAGAAATATGAATGAAATACTTGGTTTGAACACACTATAACTCAAAGAAAATCTTAAAGTGGTGATAATTTGAAGATTAGTCTGATAAACCTCTACTACTCCAAACTAGAGAGCCATTGGGACAGGTCCCCAACTGACCCATACTCAACTGACAAGAATTAAATAACTACTAAATAAAATTAGAAGTCTGAGAATAATCGGTCCCCAAAACATGAGAACTCACTATGGCTGATATGTAGATAGGAGTGCTCGAAAAGATCATTGGTGAGACTGAGACTGAGCACCAAAACCTATATTATGAGAATATATGGCACACAGACAAAATATATGGGTTAGTACTTTGGGAATGTACTTAGCATATGGGGGAGTGTGAAATTAAAATACTCAATATAATAAGCTTTTATAGAAAACCTGTATGGTGTAAAACATACTAACATAGCTTGAAATAAATATATGCCACAAGACTCATAAATCATCATGCTTTTACTTAAAACCTCAAATTATCATGATACTTGAAATTATTAGGACCATAGCTTTCAAAAAAACTTATACTTTCAAAACTTTGTAACTTTAAGACTCAAAATATTTAAAACTTGGAAGACTTTAGGACTTAGAGAACTTTAGGAACTTAGGGAGTTTCTCTTAACTGACATAAACCATGTGAACTACATGGAGTCCAATGTCTTATCCACGTTGGGGAGAGCATTCTATCCTTGCCATCAGATAAAACCTTAACTTTAGTGATCACTATCTTAAACCACTTGGGGTATATCAAGATCCTACGGGGGCACGTAGTTCTGGGGCATGAGACCTCATAATCAAGTCCAACTCGGTGCTAAATACTACTCCTTTACTTAATTCAGAACTTTAGAAAATCCACCTTAAAAGAACTCAACAATATATATATATATATATATATATATATATATAATTGGAGCCAAAATGCATCCCCTTTACTTCAAACTCAAGAATGTGGATTTCTATCTTAACTTGCAATAAAAACTCACTTCTTGATATTCTTAAAAAATCACTGACATCTCATTCTTAAACTCATGTTTTAACCATAAGGTTCAATTCACAACGATAGGACTTGAAATTCTCAAAACATGATAAAGAGGTTGAATTATGCAACTTAAACCATAAATTGATAATTTAAAACATTATTATGCATAATAATATTACAACTCAAAGCTTGGGTAAGACATAGTTTCATAAAACTAACAATATAATAACATGATAGGAATTCTTCATGAATTTACAAAATACTTTACGAAAATATGTAGCTTTTAGGCACAAGAACAAAAGGGTGTTCTTGGTGAAAACCACATACCTTAAACTTGGAGATTTTGAATGAATTCAAAAATTTTGGAAGGTTATTCATGAACTATTGGATGTCCCTCATATCCCTCTTAACGGAGAATTCAAATATGCAAGAATTATTGAATTCTCACGATTGAATCTCTAGATAATTGGGATTTTATGTTGAAACCCTAACCTTGTGGTTGAAGATGTGCAGAGAATTTTGAGATGTTTAACTAAAGAGAAATATAAGAAAATACGTTCTCTGAGGGTTATAAGTTATGGGAAGTGCAGGAAAAAGACCAAAATACCCTTTCAAAAATGTCATTAAATTGCTGAAAAAAATAGTTGACGACATTCGTGACAGGTCGTCAGACTTGTGATAAGTCGTCACGAAATGTCATCACAAAAGGGTGGATTTTATGATTTTCGGCTTAAGGTTGACGACATTTTATGACAAGCCATCAAACTTGTGGCAAGTCATCACAAAATGTCGTCACAAAATGGTGGATTTTATGACCTTCTGCTTCTGGTGACGACATTTGTGACAAGCCGTCAGGCTTGTGACAAGTCATCACAAAATATCGTCAAAAAATGTTAGATTTTGTGACTTTATGCTTGTAGTGATGACATTTGTGACATGCTATCAGGCTTGTGACAAGTTGTCACAAAATGTCATCACAAAATTTCCATCCTGATGCGCTGAAGTAAAATGGGCATAACTCTTTGCTCCGTTAACGGATTTTGGCGAAATTGGTATCGTTGGAAAGATAATTCAATTATATATATTTTGGTGGGTCAGGATCTTAGAAATTTATAGTATAACGAGATGTATTCTCGTTTGAAGTTGACTATCCAATATCTATCTGAAGAATTCAATCGACAAAGAATGTTTTGATTCGTCTAATAGATAGGACACTTTGAGGCCCTAATACTCATAAAGATGGATTATGTAGCTACCAAATCACTAAATTTATTTCCAATGAGCTTGAAATAGGGTTATAATATTAGTTGAAATTCTTGGGGTATTATAACTCAACATGGAAGGGGCAGAAATGAGCCAGCATTAAGTGAGAAGGCTCGAGCTTTCAACACTCGACAAAGGGATAGGATGAATCAGGAACTTTCCTAGTATGAAAAAAAGAGTGAGAGAAGCAAATGTAGCATAATTTTGAGCCCTAACTAAGAAGGGGTTAACAAATCAAACCTTGACCAAGTTGAGGCATCGGAAACTGAGGATGCCAATGTGGTTAAAAGGAAAGAACCTCAAACACAGGAAGCAATTTGGTGGAATATTGAAGGAGAACGAGATAAATATCTTGATGGGATTGAACTTACAATAACCAGGCCAATATAGAGGCCAATCTCTAAGGAGCACCAAATTGTGACGACCGAGTTGTATGAGTACCCAGAGCTAAAATGATGATTTAATGAATATGAGTTACCTTGGATGAGCAACCCTCTCGAGGCATAGCAACCAAATATTGTATGGGAGTTTTTATCCAATTATTTGGCACTGGCAGTGAAAGACTATCCCAAGGGCTCAAAAATTTCAGACTTGCCCAACAGGGAGTCAATTTTAGTAAGAGGGGTCACCATTGATATATCTGTTGTATGCTAAACAGGATACTATTTGGGCCTGACTATGAAGCACCAGATACTGTACCAAAACTTGAGCATCATCTAATTACAGCCTCTACCCAAAGGCCTTGGCTATCTAGGCTCCTAACAGATGATGGTAACCCATCATGGGCGCTTAATCCCAAAATGTGCATTGCTAAGTAATCCCTTAGTTTTTGAGCTAAGTTTTGGTGGGCTATTATTAGACTGTGGAGATGCCGACAAGGGGAAATACTAATTTGGACAGCCATATAGTAGTGTTAGTGGTTAGTCTGATTGCCAGGCAGAAGATTGATTTTGGCCAAATTATTACAGATGAGTTGTTCATTTTGGCACAAAAAGTTGTAAGTGCTTTATCATTTCCATGTTTGATCATGAAATTATGCAGAAAAGACAATGTGCTTTTGATTCAAGGGGTTGATAGTGAGTTCAAGCAACTCACAGGAATGATATTGAAAAAATAAAGAATGAGTCAAAATATGAAATGTGAGTCAATAAGCCTCCTTCTTATCAGATGCAGTCAGGTCCAGCCCCCGGTACTTCTAAGATCCCCATAGGTATGCCGTTGCCTATTGCTATGTATGTGCCGCCTGATTATATACCTCCTAGTACTTCTGCAAGATCAATATCTATACCACCAATGGGTGGGACTTTAGATACTACATCAGTCCCACCTTAGTATTCTGAGCATAGGCTAACATAGGAGAACTTTACCAAGTCTATCAAAGCACAAAAAAATTTTGAGAAACAGTTGAGCACCTGGACAAAATATTTCAAGCCATTTGATGATCACATCATTGATAAAGCCTTAAAGCCATATCAACATATTCAGGCCAGAATGGATGACATTAAGAGCGTATAAATATGTGCCTGGACGAGCTATCATTGCTAGATTTTACAAAGCTTGTGGTAGAATTCAAGAAGGCACAGACTAATATAGCTGAGCTTAAGAGACAACATTTTTAGCCTACTTTTGATCCTTCTTTGATCATTAGTAATAAGGAAAAGGGCATTGTTGATCTGATGGGTTGACCGCTCAAAGACTAAGGTAAGTAGGTAGATGAAAGACTTGATAGAAAGGCTATGAGTAGAAGAAGGAGAGAAGAGATGACACCTGAGGAAAGGTACGAGAGAGACTTAAGGAAAGCTATGAAGAGATCAAACAAAGGTGAAGAGTTGAGGAAGAAGAAAGCTGCAGATGAAGATGCAGAAGTATCGACCAATTTTACCCTAGCTAGGGGGAAAATTCCAGATCCAGTTGATACAAGAATGACAATAGAAAAATGAAACACACTCCAAACAGTCCACAAATCATAACAAACCGTGGACTAAATGGAGACCTCTCTTGGATTCGCTACAACTACACAATAATGAGATATAAAGGGGTGTTTTCAACACTAAATCAGCTAACCCAAACTATGATTAAAAATAAGATGAACTTAAAAATGCAAATAACAACAAAACAAATGGGTACAATACTAGATACAAATATTATAAAATTGCAAGAATAGAAAAGATAGATAGAGTGACATACACTATCTCATGAACTAAGAACCTAAGTGTATTCAAGCACCTAGACCCTTAATACAATAATAATAGGAAAACCTACTTTCTTTGGTGAGCACAAGATAGACCTCAACCTCCTCTAGTACCCAACATTCTAAGCAAGAATGCAACACTAGTGATTCCACCCTAGTATCACCCTAGTTACAAGTTTTGGATTTGTGCCTTAAGGAGAGAGGACTTGTTTTTCAATATTATACAACATTAATTATCATCAAAGTCTAATGAATAAAACCCTAAAAGGTTCTATTTATAGATGTTAAAAAATAGTGTGAAATATCCATAATACCCCTCAAGGGTGAGCTGCCCATTAAGTGTAAGAAGTTGGCTGATTTTGGTGTGTTTAGGCCCTCTTTTACACTTCACTTATGCACTTCCTTGGACAAGTTCATTACGCACTCATTCACGTCCATCTTCATGGTTGTACTTATATCACCAGTTCCTATTAAGATACTTTCGAGCCAGGAGAAAGATGATTTGAGCACCCCTACCACCATAGGGGTTAATGTTGTTTCACCTGAAGCCAAAGAAGACTCACCTTATTTGACTGACTCATTAGCCTGAGAAGCTTTACACGTATTCGATTCCTTTGTACTTTATGTTAATGCATTTAAGGACAAAGAATTTTGTTTAGTGGGGGTGGGGTGCTTGTGATATTTCGGTCACCACGGGGTTTTTTGTTGCCTGTGTTCTTTTTATCTCATGTGCTATTTAGTAGAACTGGCATGTTTAGGTTGCATATTTGTTTTTCCTTTATCATCGTGATGTACATATTGTTCAGCAATTTTATTTATGTATTGTCTTTTCTTTAGCACCCTTTTTGTATGTATGGATGATAAATGAATATGGAAAAGTGTTTTTAACATGTTTGCATGGCTATTTCTTTTTCTCACTTAGTGTATGTTTAACAACCATTTGTAATTCTATAATTGGCATTGGGATGCAGAAATAAAGTAAGCATGATCATGTGATGCAGATCTCCAGAGTTGGTAGAATTAGTGTTAACTCATTGCCTGTGTGTGTGAGCATTTTTTATAGTTCTAGCATAGTGTATACAACTAGAACTTGCCCTGTTCATTGATATTGCTTTGTGATTGATTCAAAAAGATAGAATAGTAGGCCTCTTTCAATTATGAGTCCACTTAGCCATAAAAAATAACCCACCAAAAAGTTTTTTTCCCACTTTGAATGTGTTAGTGTCTATTCATTCCTAATAACTTCGATTCACTCTCTTTAGGATGGTAGCACCTAACTTTGGCCCCATTTTTTGCCCAGGCTATTGTACACCTTAGCTTAGGAAAAATTCCTAAGTTGAGGGTGGCTACAGTCAGGAAGTTAACAGTTTGATGTAGGTAGTTTGAAGTTGAAATAAAATGTCGCATGACCTTATATAGTTAGATATCGTGCATCTCAACTGACTGTATCAGCATAAGTTAAGGGTGGCTGATGCTGGCTCCCTAAAAAAACTGGGTTTATGGTGAAATTGTGGATGAATAGTATGGGCTGTAAATAAACTAGAAAAACACCAGTCTTAGTGAGTAGCAATCAAGGGCAAAGAAATTTAAGTTCAAAATTGAAGTAACTTTTCCTAAAAGTAGTCCTCACCTGACACTCAAAGGTCATTACAAGCCATAGAAAGACCTGCTTGATCTTTGCGAATCAACCCTATGGGAGTATTGGATGATAAGGGCAAAATTATGGGTATGTATGCTGTGTCTGCAACTTTCTTTGTGAGAGCGAGAGTCATGTTTTTTGTCCACAGGCTAAATAAATAATGCGTGGTGGACTCTTTGACTATGAGGACAATTTGAGTTATACTTAGTTTTGCTGATTTCTGTGGGATATTGTATCTATGGTTGTGTCTGTACTAAATTGTAAATAATGCCAGTTATATATCCTGGTGTGTTGAGACCACACGAGTGAGATGACAGTTGAGTAGTTGTCTGAAATCTAGTTTAATAGTTGAATGCCCATCATTTTGTTTGTTCATACATGCGATTTGGTGTTGAATTGCTTGAGGACATGCAATTTCTTAAGTTGAGGGTGTTGATGTTCTTGCTTTTGACAGAATATTTTAAATCTTTTACAAGGGATAATTGTGCATTTTCAAGGAACTATTGTTGTATTTGATGCTGGATTTTAGTTTTTCAGGTCAAAAACTTAGCTAAAGGGATAACATGGAAAAATGGAAGAAACAGGAACAAAATTGAGAATGACAACCAAACTAATGGGCTGTCAGCCATGTGTCGAACCATCAGAGTCATAGTCAAAGCTTAAAAGAATGAGTAGAATGGATAACCCAAGTGATGGTCCAAGTGACAGACCGTCAGACCTCTGACGGTCCATCAACCTGGCCGTCAGGCTGAGGCAAAAAGTGGTTCTTTGATTGATCAAGTGATGGCCCAAGGGATGGACCATCATACCAGTGATGTCCCATCAACATGACCATCATTCCTTAAACAAAATACAGTAACTTAGGACTTTCAGTGACGGTCCAAGTGACGGACCGTCAGGCCACTAACGGACTATCAGCTTGGTCGTCAACTGTGACACGACAATATTGAGTTCAAATTTTAAATCCTCAGTACCTGGGAGCATATAAATACCCAGTCTAGGTTTAGACTAGCATTATCTTTAACTTATTTCCATCTTTTGAAACACATGGTACGTATTACTCTATGAGATTAGAAGCTACTTTTGTGGATCTAAGGATTTTAATCATCATTCTCACTGAAGATCTAGAATAATTGTGGGAACTTTTGTAAGTAATTCTTTGAATTAATTTATGAACAAAATAATGTTTTCTTCTTCTCCTTTTGAGATGTGTGGCTAAAGCTCCCATAACTAGGGTTATGGGAGCCTTGATGTGATTTGCTGATTGGGGTTATGAGGATGCTTAATTTCCTTAAATAATCGAGATTATGTAAACTCCTCTTCACAATCATGACCTTTCTTGGTTGCAAACTCGAAGGGTGAGCCCAAGAACATCACTTGTCTGAGTAGAAAAGTGTATATTGGGGAAAAAGGAGGTTTACAAGGAATTCAAAGTCTCTAACCTTTGGGTTAAGGATTGATGCATTAACAAGATCAACCCACTTGAGAAACAAATTGAATAAGTCAGTGTATTCTTTGAGTTTGAAAGAATTAAAGATTAATAATCCATATAGGTTGAGAAACGAATGGGTGAACTTTTGAATTCAATAATTCTTGCAATTGAAATTGTAAAGTGTAAATTTAGGTCAACTCAAAACCCTGTCTACTTGAACATCTTGGTGAACATAATCCCAGTTTGTCTAATCTTATTCAATTAAAATGTGCAATAACACTCATTAGTTGGAACAATACTTGTTACCAAATCAAAACCCCCCTTTACTCCAAAACCTTCGATCAATAGTCCATTAATAATCATAAGATTAATTAACACAGTATTCGGTGGGGGATTCGACCCTAACCTAGTTGGGCTTTATATTTGATGACGAATGCTTACGCTTTCTAATAAGAGTTCTAATTTGGGCGTATCATTAGGGAAGGCATAAATTTGATCAGCATGTGAAAAATGATTATGTTACAAATAACATGACCGAGTCTTTCAATGCTTTTGTGGTGAGATTTAGAGAGAAGTCAATTCTTACTATGTTGGAATGGATTAGAAGAGAAAATTATGACTAGATTTCAACAAAGGTATGAAAAGGATACTGCCCTAGTTAATCGAATTCCACCAAAAGTGAGAGAAAGAATTAAAAATTAGAAAATAGGAAGAAAATTACCTTGTTTCTGGGAAGTGATCACTTGTTTGAAGTTCATGACTTGAAAAATTATATAGTGAACTTAAAGGATATGTCTTGTCAATGTAGAGAATGGCAGATTAATGGCGTACCATGCAAACATGCATTATGTCGCATGACTCATATTAGAGATGATCCGAGTAGATTGGTTCATCCTCTACTTACTAAAGATTTTTATGTGAAGATTTATTTTAAAAAGATCAATCCAATTCCAGACGAGAGTAAATTTCCGACTTACATCACCCTATTGAGCATCCTCATCAAGAAACAGAGAATAGGAGAGGTCGAAAACCAAAAAAAAAAAAGATAAAGAGAATTTGATGAACAACCAAAGAATAAGATATCAATTCATCTCACTTGTAGAACATGCCATCAAATTGGACATAATAGCAAAACACGTGGAAAGAAAACATCCACTACAAATAACTGATGAGCTTGGACTACATTAGCAAGTTTATTACTTTTTCTATTTTCTAATTTTTAGTTTGTAAACTAAGAAATAATTATTTTATGCTCTTCAGTTTACAGATTTCATTATGCTCTTAAATAGATATTCAAGATGTGATTCATTTACTGGACGTGATGATGAATTTTTAGAGACTTGTCACTATTCTTAATCAGTCCACCCTCAAGACTTGTCACTTTTGATTTTGGAGATTTTCTAGTTCTCAAAACTTCTATTTTTGTGTTTTAGTTTCAACAATGTAATATTTTTATTAGTCGATTCCTAAGCTAATTATGCACTGTACAATTTTTATTGAGTGTGAAACTCATCTTTTTATTTGTTTTGGAATAATTTATTCGAAGGGGGCATATTAAATCCACATGTACCACATCACCTAGGTCAAGATTTCTACTAGTCCCTCGTTGACCCAATAGGCCTTGTGTATTATTTTAATTACATTATTGATACTGAGGAGGTTTTAGAAACATGATGGTTCATTCTTGATTGATGTTGGGAGATGATAAGACCAGTTAAATCCTGGCATTATTGATGATATGAGTTCCAATTCAAGTCTAATAATTTATAATACTAAGAATGGTTCAATTTCCATATTATTATGATACCAATTCTGGTTCAAGTCTGGTATATGAGATAATAGTTTTGGTTCAAGTCTGGCATTGGGAGGCTATTTATTATTATTGTCTTTACGATATAGAAGGATATGGTTATGAGTTTGAGATTTGGTTAATTAGAAAAATTTACTACTTCTCCTTAATAGCACCCTCCGTCCTTACGGGGGCCCGCGTTGGGTTATTTACTTTATTTGCACCTTCTGAATTATGGGGCCCATTTATGTAGTGATAGTTGTGTTTTCTTTACCATTATTATGTCAGTTATTTACTTTAGTATTTGGAGTATTATTTCAGGTTTGTCTTATTCCCTTGACTTAGTTTATTTATCTTGCATTTTTATTATATTTATATTATGATTTAACTCAGTCGACTGATGATGCCTACTGAGTACTCGTGGCTTTGGTACTCATACTGTATTTCTGTACCTTTTTAGTGAAAATTCAAGCACTAGCTATTACTATTGATGCTCTGATCATGCTAGTTAGAGTTTGGAGACAGGGTGAGCTCTCAGAGTTTGAGTTGAACTTTTATCCATCTTTTCTATTTTAGATAGTCTTTCTATTTTCAAGACTAATGCATATTTGACTATGTTAGTACTCGTATTCTTTGGAATTAGTGGCTCTTGTACCGACTCTACTAGGTCATGGGATATTGTGACACATCTTTTATTAATCTTCCGTCATAATATTATTATCCTTATGTATATAGATTGTATTTCATTTATTTGTATATTTTCAACATTTATGCCATTTTACACCAATTAATCCATTGCTTAAAGCTCTGGGATATAGTTTGGATTACCTAGTGGTGGTATAAAAGAGGTGCCATCATGACTCGTGAAATTGGGTTGTGACACCTAAGAGGCCTACACCTAAGAGGCCTTTAGAGAGGCATAAATTCACTTTTTTGAGTGAATATTTTGGCAAACTCTGAAATCTGCACCATCTCATTAGTTTCTACAACCCCAAAAATATCCCACCCCACCAAAGATATTTCAAAAGTATCCTTGGAAGTGATGAGCGGGAGTTCCAATTCTAGATCTATTATTGTAATAGAAGATAACTCCTCATACAAATCTGGAAGCTTCATTACTTTATACACATTAACCACTTCAACTTTGTCATGGGCTCTCATTTTTAATTGCCTAGTACCTACATCTATCAAAGAACTCCCAGTCGCCAAAAATAGATTCCCTAAAATAAATGGGACTTCTGTATATGCATCAAAGTCCAAGATAATAAAATCACAAAAAATTAAGTGAACCCACTTGCACCAACACACATCCTCAACTAGTCCATCGAGTCTTGCAAGTGAATGATCAGCCATCTGTAAGATCACTGTGGTGAGCCTCAAAATTCCCTATAAAGCACCAACAACATAAATTTTAATGTGCACTTGCTTTAATAAATTAATAAATTTCTAAAAACAAGTATCGTTCTTCTGCCTTTTAACTTTGTGGAAATGGAGAAGATTGCTTCATACTTACTATGATAGTCTCATTATTCACATATTTTTAGGCTCTACTTGCTCCTTGTCAACTACCATAACCTTTGGAGTTTCTCTATCTGATTTTAACTTCTCTAGATATCTACCACTCTGAGTAGAAACTATAGTAGTTTGCTTGGGGTTAAAATCTGTAGCAGTTGGTAAACCTCTCTAGGATCTAGTGTTCTGTAATTCAGTAAGCTGTCTGATGTTTCCCAAATTTCACCTCCTAAAAAGTATAAAATGGTTGCTGATCAAATACAGAACTATCTAGGTTGGGTTTGATCCATAGGGAATAGATCAAAATTCTATCAAGTGTTTGTATAAGTAAAAAAGAGGAGATTTTGGGAAACAAAAGAGCTATAGTAACAACTGTTGGTTGTTGTATTTTTAATTAGAATGAGAAAACACTAGGATGGTGATCCCTATGACTTTATAACTATGCAAATTTCTTGTGCTAGTAAACTATTCTGATGTAGTGCATACAAAATCTAACAAGATAGGTTTATCTAAATGTCTTTCAACCTTAGTTAGATGAATTTTAGTCTTCTTCTCTTAGACTCCAAGTGTCTCAGTTTTAACCCTTGTTATTGACCTTATATTAACTTTCCCAATTATGGATTAAGTTATTAGATAAAAGTTGATAGCTTTAAATCTCAATTGTCATTTCCTTTTCTTAATCTCTGCCTCTCTGTCAAGATATTCTAGAATATAGGCGAGTTCCTAATGTTTTCAACCATTAGAAGGCAATCATATGAAGAAAATACCAATATATGCGAGCACACCGATCTAGAATTGCCTCACACTTAACTTATTTCATCAATTCATCATGGTTCCCATAACCCTAGTTGTGGTGTTTATATATGCATGGTTCGAAGAACACAAGATGAATACATAGATGAAAACATTTTGTGAACTTGCAATAAGAATAAAACCCTAAAATCTCAACTTAAATTAAAATCCCAGAAATGATGTTTATAAAATTTCAAGGATATGAATTAGAATCTCACAATATAATGCTGTAAACTATGAAAGTGTGTAACCTCTACAAATAACCATATTAGAGTTTTATAGACAAAAAAAATCCAATGCTAAACAAAATAGGAAATATGGGTTAGTGGCCTCAGATAATAGGAAGGTACAATCGTGGTTAGAACCCATGATCATCCTTGGGTGCTTATGGTTTTGGATCATGGATTTTCATCTTTAGGACTTGGCTGGTACAACTTTTAGTATGACCTCGTATCTTTAACTGATGATCATATAATGTGATTTCTAATCATCCTCACTTTAATCATATACAGTCTTCATATTTGGGTTTCCTTCATATGGTATCAAGGTACGGTAGTATGATTATTTTAGGGTTGTGGAATGCTCTCTCTGTTGAGTCTCATACTTAGCCCCTGCAACTTTTTTTAGCTCTTCCTTCGAAGACTAAATGGTACGATGGTATATTCATGGTATGATCACAAGATAAGTTTATCTGATCAACTATAAGGGACCCTTCTCTAATCATACAATGACAGCCTTGGTAAGACCGTGGCAGATCTGACGATCGTAGTTTAACTCGTCTAATCCTCTAAAAGTACACTTTTCAACATTTTTCTTCTTCGAGCCTATGTATCCTGCAAACACCAGAAAACCCATCATATCCATAGAAAAACACCTTCGTACTTTCAAATATTCACCATTTTAGGCATCTCAAGTGCCGTAAGTTCACAACACATCAACACCCTCAACTTAGAATATTTGTGTTTCCTAAGGCAAACAAAACACAATAAATAAACCAAAGATGCTTAACCTAGAGAAGACTAAGAATACCAAGGTTGAATGATGCTTACAAAAATCAACCTTTCAGCATGTCTAAACCAAAACATAGAAACACCCTCAAATGAATTTCAAAAATCAACAAGTGCAACAAATTAATCACCATAACATAATAGGATTAAGACACAACATTTGCATTAGCAGCAGACCACCTAACACCTTAGACAAGAGACACTACATAACCAAGCAGTAACTAAAAGATAACCCTTACCTCATAAAACAGAATTCCCACACTCAGTACATGTATTGTAAATCAAAAACCAGGATGGATTCAAATCTCTCACTCTCACAAGGAAGTCTAGCCATGTGCATTTGGTACATAGGCTTGACTGTATTATCTATTCCTTAACTTTTAAACATTTGAATTAGGATTACTATAGGACTTTATTATATTTTATTGTAGGATCGAGGGTAGGCATGGTATATCTAGGTATAGTTACTAACTCTTCTTGACACTTACACTAACTTTGGCTTCTATTTTTTTCTGTCTCTTTTTATCTCTTTTTCTTTTTCTTTTTTCAATTTTCTTTCACTTCTTTACATTTCGGGTGCATTTTTATTTTCTTTTTACTTTCTTTCTCTCTTTTTTATGTACATCTGAATCTCTTTTTTATTTTACTTTATTTTATTTATACCCAATCCTCTATGTACCTCTACATTAGCTACCCTCAACTTAGGCAATTTTCCTAAGTTGAGGTGCATAGTTTCCAAGAAGGGACCAGGCTAAGGCAGGTTCATTGTAAAATTACAAAGGTGAATAGGGTAATTTAGAGTAAAGGTCTAATAAGGCTTAAATTTTCAGTTCAAGGGATTTAACATGTTCATTTGGCAGGCTATTTAAGCTATGGTGGACTATTTCAAGAATGACCTATGATCCTTTCCTAACGTTTTATCCTATAGCTTTCAAAGACTAACCAAACTAATTCTATACCGCACACTCATATCGACTAGGTACATCTTCTCACACTCTTGACTTTGGTATATTGTACTACTTGGTTCATACACAGTAAAGGAACATTATCACACTACTAATACTTATGCCATTTCCAGATCCTAATAGTGGGTACAGTTCCAATAAGCACACAACACAACATAAAATAAAAAACCTTTGAGAGGGGTATCATTTTAAAATAAATGTTGTATGTTTTTCCTTATTTTGACTGCACCAAGTTATTTCAATTTTGTCTAATTTATACCAAAACATAAAAAATACATGAAAATCAAATATAAACACCTAAATATGCCAGTTCTAACTATAATAACACAACCGATGGAAAAGAAATGCTGTAACAAAAACTATTGGCTGTAGTATACCCTTACCCCTAGCTTGTAAATCATGCAACATTCCCATTGTACAAAATTAGCAAAATCTATAAACTAAGGTAAGGATATACCTATGGATCTCTAGGTGCTGGTCGAACTCTAATTATGCGAGGATATAGGTGGGTTCCTAATAGTCTGCTGTACTTTAGTGGCCTCAGCTATGGCTATGAAACTCTCAAATAAGTTGGCACCTATGGATCCTGGTGCACTCAAGGTCTTAAATCTAGGGGCAATCTCTATACCTTTTCTAATAATATCAACCACCTTTGTGGTAGGTGGTATCTCTCTTCTCTCTAAAATGACCACATCAAAGGTTTGTTAAAATGCCTTTTCTTTTTGTCCAACTTTCTCTTTCCATATCTATTAGTCTCATCATCTCTCTTCTTTTTTGAGGATCTAAGTCTTTACTGGTATTCTCAACATCTGTATCAATAATCTCTGGGGCTTGAGTATTAAATCGAGAGCCAAAAAGTTCATATCCATTGCAATAGTATCCAATTAAGGCATAGATAATGTTAGAGCTCCAATTAAGGCATAGATAATGTTAGAGCTCTTAGTCATCATATGTTTTCAAATTTATCTACTTGGGTCTACACTGTCCTAACTATTGTCCAAATCTCATCACTAATATAAGGCTTGACCCAACCTCAAACTCTTTAATCCTAGAATCATGTAAAAGTAAGTTTTATATTATGTCTTTCAACTATGAAGTTAGAATCAAAGTCAACTCAAAAAAAATCCAGAGATCGGCTATACATAAAAGATGGTGGTGTAGAGGATGAAGAGTCACCGACATTAGACCACCAACAAGTCATTAGTGGAGCACCCCCAACTATGTATGTAATGTCTAGCCCTCTAGCTAGAGAATCTGGTTCTCGTATCCTTTATTAG
The DNA here is from genome assembly GCF_002878395.1 of Capsicum annuum. NCBI lineage: Eukaryota > Viridiplantae > Streptophyta > Magnoliopsida > Solanales > Solanaceae > Capsicum > Capsicum annuum. Next base: position 138,449,329 of record NC_061113.1, on the reverse strand, counting down.
TGCCATATCGGCACTCTTAGTTAGCTGAATCACTCAATCTATATAGTGACCCCCTTTGTCATTTTTTTGTATTTTTATGTAATTTCAATATTTAGAGCTTTACAATAGTTTCCATAAGTAATTTATGACTTATTGTAGCAGACAGTTCAGTAACAAGGAAGTTCATTTGAATGTTAGAGTCAATTTTCTGTTTTGAAGTATTCGCTGGTAAGAATTAGGTATTGGATGAAAATTTCTATCTAACAAGCTCGTACACCAATTTAGACAATTCTATCAGCTCTAGAATGTTGAATTTAGTAAATAGGGACCTTTGCTATGGTCCCAAGGCTTCAAGACTTATTTTGGGCTATTGGTCGAAAATTAATAAAAATGCCCCATAGGTGTGGGGCCTAATTTAGTCGAAACAACACCAGATGAAAATTCTAACTGTACCATTGAGTTTGGAAAGTCGAATTTAATAGGATATCATAGTTTATTTGCATTCTTGTGATTTCAAATAAATCTCGAGGTGTTGATGGAGACTTGGAATTTTCTAAGTCTAAGCTGGTGCATCCGCTAAAATGGCACTTAAGTCACTTTAGTGTGGTCGCTTAAGTGATCAGGCTTGCTAGTTGGGCCGCTAAAGTGGAGTCCATTCCGCTAAAGTGAAGGCTACTTAAGCCACTATTTGTCCTATTTAAGTAGGGTTAATAGTTCAGTATTTATGCTGCTTCAGCAGTAGTTAGCTGCTTTAGTGGTGACCACTTATGCAGTCAAGTAGCTGCCAAAGAAGCACCTGGAGGGCATTGAATTTCCCCTTTGCTTGATTTTTTTTCCTATTTTCTATAGTCTTAAGATCCAAAGCCCTAGAAAGTAAGGAAAATTGGGGATGTAATTTTTGAGAGATCATGGGGTGTTTGCTAGCTCATAATAACTACTTCTTCATCATAAACCTTGTAAGTTTTCTATTAATTATTGGTTTAAGTCCCCAATTTAGACCCAAATCCCTAAATTATTGTTGGGTTGACTTTAGTGTCATTTGAGCTTGGAATTTACCCATTCTTGAGGGTAAATGATCCTTAAGAATAGAGGTATGCATTGATGGTTTGATGGTGTGATTCTGCAAGCGAGCCCTACATGGGATTTTTACATATTTTTTACCCAAAACATAAAAATATAGGTATTGTTGTTCTCATATCTATGAGTAGATTAACATTTTGATAGCGTGGCATCGTACAGAAGCTTCCCAGAACGGAAAATTGAAAATTTAGCAAACTTCTTTGGGATTTCTTCAGTATCTAGGTAGGATAGGTTTATCTTTTTATTAAATTAAGCTTAATTATGGTATGATTATGATATTATGCTAGTTTTGAGATAGGATTTATGAAATATTCTGGGTTTTTAACTCTTAGAAAATTTCCTAGAAATCCATTCTTTGGACCCAATATGACTCATAGGTATGAGTCGTATGCTGGAGTATGAGTGGTATGGTCCTATCATATGCTGACTAGTGATAGTTGATGAGATGGTTTTGGTTATTGGAATGGGTAATACGTAGAGGTATGAGTTGTAAGGGTTTGGTACAAGTCATATTAGAGACTCGTATGGTAGTAGTGTTTGATCCTTCTGGTATTTTATTCTGCTAGGGATACGAGTTATGGGTATGGATCATATGCTATGGTTATGAATTGGTTGGATGAGTCACATATTAGAGAGTGTTTTATCCAAGGGTTAAGGCTTGGCTATGAGTGGCAGATGCCGATCGTATAAGAGGGTACGACTTGTATGGGCCAGTCTTTTGCTATGATAGGTTTTTAAGAGATTTAAGTATGGGTATTCTGGATATTTTCCTAGTTACCATAATTAGGACCTATGACTTCTAATACACTCAGGAGGTTATTTACCCTATTAGTCTATTCATTAACACTTAGAAACTATTCCTTATTCTATTAATTAAGACTTAGAAACTATTCCAAAATATCTCATAATTCTCTCAAGAGATTTTTGGGCAAGAAGGCTAGGGTTTAATCTTACGAATTGATTTGGTGCTTGTCTTGGTGATTTCTTTCCATTAATTCTTCAGTATAAGTCATGATTCTCTCCCCTCATTGTAATTTCAACTAAAGACATGGTTTATATGATTGATTTCATGGTTTTACTTTTTCATGATTATGGTTTTCAACTATTATTAGGGGTTTTGATATTAAATGCTTGGTTATGGTTTCCTATAGTTTTACTTATGCTTTAATATGTATCTATGGTGGATTTGGACAATTGGATTGCATGGTAATGGTTTAATGGTCTTTGAAAATGGTTTTGGTTATATTATGCCCCCAAGATGTTTGATAAAATGGTGATAAAGACATGGTCATTACCTTGACTTCTTTTAATGGGACTCTTGCTTGTTTAAAACTAGATAAATGATTTATGCATGGTTAAATGTTTTGAAAAGGCTATAGGATAAATGGTTATGCTTGTGGAGAACATGGAAGTCTCCCAAGTGAATTTTATATGGTAATTGGAAGGGCACCTAAGGTCCCCTTAACCTAAATGGTTTGGCTATAGATATTACTTATAAGTAAGGGGTGGTATAGCAATACCACCAATATTGGCCTTGATAAATAAATGGATAATGGTTTGGTTATTTGGAAATTGGTTTTAATTGGGCATTAATGGAGAGATATGTAGCTAAGTCGTAGAAGGTGGCGGTCTCAAGGGGACTAAAATTGGAAACTCATATTTTCTGATATGAGGGGTATTAATTACCATGTGCGTGTGTCATATTTTATATTGGGGGGATGTACTAGTCATTCCATGGGATATTCCCTAGTCATGCGGCTACACGCACTGGGCCCTTTCACTAGGGGAGCTAAACCCATATAGCTCGTCGATGGTTAGGATGACAAAGCTACATAGCCTAGTTAAAGGTTTTAAATGCATGCTAAACATGATCCCCTTTCCTGACACATATATGTATTGTTGTTGCATTATGGATGGTTTTACTTGGTTTTATGACTGGCATTATTTTATCCTTATCCCAAAATTCATGTTAGTGGTCACTTACTAGCCCCATCTACTGGCGGCTATATACCCATGCAATACAGGAACCGGCTATTCTACTTCTCCTTTTAGCACGTGGATTTGGTAATAACATCTGGACTGAAGTGGTGAGATTCCATTATTTCGGGAGGCATCATTTCATATTATGGATATCTTTAGACATTTTTCTTCTAATTTGGATATTGGTTTTGGCCATGGTTAGGGGCATGTCCCAACCAAAATTATTTACTCTTTTAGATAGAGGCTTTGTGGTACTTCTGGGGGTTGGTATGGGCGGGATCGGTAGAGGTGTCAACCTTAGCATTGATATTGATATTGGTGCTGGCATCATCTAACATAATTTCTCACTATTCCATTCTACTATATTTTGGGATTGATTTTCATATTATGTTTGGGCATTACCTTTGGTTTATAGTCTATAAATTGGTTTGGTATGGTTGGGCAGTTGGTGTGGTACGGTTGGACTCGGTTGGGTCGGTCACATTTGTAATCCTATCCTAGAGTCTTAATGCAAACAATAACGTTATCTTGTTATATGTTCAAAATTTGACCCATCTAAGGCTGGACATAGGTTGTTGGGTTGGGTAATAGGGGATTATGGCCAGCCTGGTTGTCATGGGATGCCCATTACGACAAGGATTGGGGTAGGGTCATGTCAAGTTGGTATCAGAGACTAGGTTAATGGTCAACTGGGAAGGCCACAAAGCCATGTCGAGTAGAGTCTCTTTTAGGGGTATGAAATATGCCACACTCATAAGAGAGAGGCTACAAGACAATTTTGGAATATTTCACTTTCTTGGTATTCTATCTTCAAGCTTGAGTTCTTAATCCTGGAATCTTCTCTAACCCTTATTTATTCATCTTTCAGATCATGCCTCCTAGATCTGGAACATAAGGAAATTCTTTCATCCTATCTAGGGATAATGCTGAAGAGGTATGTCCTATGTCTGGAGTATATCTTTGATCTCATGGTCCTATTCCTAATAGTGCTGGAGTTCCTCCTATTCTAGCTAGTTCTCCCCAGGTCCCCCAAGATAATGTGACAAACATATAATTTTGTCAGTCTATTTATATCATTGCCCAATTGTTGTTGCTCAGGCTGAAAGGGGTGTGGCTGGTGCTTTGTTTGCTAAGACCACAAGGGTTGGTCAGTTTTTGAAGACGGATCCTCCAACTTTTACTGAAGTGAAGGTGGATAATGATCCACAGGTCTTTTTAGATGAGATGGAAAAAATCTTTTGAGTGAAGCAGGCTATTAATGTAGAAAGGGTTAACTTTGTATCTTATTAACTCTAGGATATTGCTTATCAGTGGTATGAGAAGTGGGGCATGGATAGAGGTGATATAGAAGAGGAAGGGTCGTGGAAGGCATTTTATAATGTCTTATTGGATCGGTTCTTTCCTTAGGAGTTGAGGAAAGCAAAGTTGGAGGAGTTTATGAACCTCAAGTAGGGGAGGATGCCTGTAAAGAAATATACTTTTAAGTGTATCAGCTATCAAGGTATTCTCCTAATTTGGTGGCTGTTATGAGGTCGAGAATAAGGAAGTTCACTTCTGGTGAATAGAGATTTGATTCTGGAGAGTAAGACTATCTTTCTGATTAAAGATATAGATATCTCAAGGTTGACTGTTCATATGCAATAGGTTGAGGATGAGAAGATAAAGCAGATAGGGTTTAGGAATAGGCAGGAAAAGAGAAACAGGTTTTCTAATTAGGGAGGTGCTCAGTCTCAGGATGGTAAGAATGGTGGAAAGTGGGAGAAAAAGAACTGGGAGAGTTTGGGCTCCTTTTCTTCTAGTGCTCCTTATCAGTTGGGAGGCATGCATCATTAATGTGGTAATAATTCGTTGGAATAGGTTGCCCAATCTCAGGCGAGTGAAGGCCAGTTAGTTTCTTTGTGTCCTCCTTGTCGATTTTGTGGTCGTCCTTATTGGGGCTATTGCGAGGAAGGAAGGGACAAGTGCTTCAAGTGTGGCTTGGTAGGCCATCGACTTAGGAATTGTCTAGTCAATAAGGTTGCTATGGGGGTAAATAAGATTTTTGTTGCTTCATTTTCTTCTGTTACTACTCCTAGTTCTAGTGTTGGTCGAAATAGGTTGTATGCTTTGGCATCCTGACAGGGATCCGAGGTATCACCTAATATCGTTATTGGTATGTTACAACTTTTCTCTCGTGATGCATATTGATTTCTTGATTTGGGGTCCATTTTTTCTTATGTGACTCCATATGTGGCTATATCTTTTATTTTGATCCAGAAGTCATCTCGGATCCTTTTTCTATTCCTACCTCAGTAGGTGACTCAGTTATTACTAAGAGAGTCTATAGGGTGTGTGTGGTAGCTGTTGGTGGCAAGCAGACCTTGGTGGATCTTTTTGAGTTGGATATGGTAGATTTTGATGTAATTCTAGGTATGGATTGGTTGCATTCTTACTATGAGTCAGTGGATTATCGAACCCTTAGGGTTATCTTTACGTTTCCTGGTGAACCGATTATAGATTTGGAAGGTAGTTCCTTATCTCCTAGGGGGAGGTTTATTTCTTATCTTAAAGCTCAGAGGCTAATATCTAAGGGTTTTCTTTATCACTTGGTCTAGGTTAAAGATTCTAACTCTTCAGTCCTTCTTTGTATGTGGTCCTTGTGGTTAATGCGTTTCCAAAAGTCTTTTTGGATGATCTTTCTATTGTTCCTCCAAATAGGGAAATAGAGTTTTGTATTGATTTTCTTCTGAACACTCATCCAATTTCTATTTTTTCGTATAGAATGGCTCCGACTTAGTTGAGAAAACTCAAGGAGAAACTTAAGTATCTTCTAGATAAGGGGATAATTTATCCTAGTGTTTCTCCATGGGGTGCACTGGTGTTGTTTATGCACAAGAAGGATGGTTCCCTTTGAATATGCATTGACTACAGGTAGTTAAACAAGGTGACAGTCAAGAACAAGTATCCTCTTCCCTAGCTATATGATTTGTTTGACCAGTCATAGGGTGCCAAGTTCTTCTCTAAGATAGATCTTTAGTCTGGGTACCATCAACTTAAAATTAGGGAGGTGGATATTCCTAAGATGGCTTTTTGTACTTAGTTTGGGATTTTTGAGTTCTTGGTGATGTCATATGGGTTAACTAATGCGCTGGCAACATTTATGGACTTGATGAATAGGTTGTTCAAGTAGTATTTAGATCTCTTCATCATTGTGTTTATTGATGACATTCTGGTTTATTTGAAGGGTGAGGTGGATTATGCTAATCACTTCCGTTTGGTATTCCAGACCTTTAAAGAACAACAGTTGTATGCCAAGTTCTCTAAGTGTGAGTTCTGGTTGAACACTATGACTTTCTTGGACCATATTATTTCTAGTAAAGGGATCATGGTGGATCCACAGAAGGTTGTTGAAGTAAAGAGGTGAACTAGGCCTACGACTCTATCCAATACTTGGAGCTTCTTGGGTTTAGTCAGGTATTATAGGCAGTTTGTGGAAAGCTTTTCTTCGATAGCTGCTCCTTTGACTAAGTTAACTCAGAAGAAGGTTGAGTTTTCTTGGTCGGACGCTTGTGAAGGGAGTTTTGAGAAGTTGAAAGATGCCAGAAGGCAATGATGGCTTTATGGTTTATTGTGATACATCTTGGGTAGGGCTTGGTTCTGTTTTAATGTAGCATGGGAAGGTGATTGGCTATATTTCCAGGAAGTTAACGGTACATGAGAAGAATTATCCTACTCTTGATTTGGAGTTGTTAGCGGCTGTGTTTGCTTCATAAATATGGCAACATTATTTATTTGTTTTCCATGTGGATATCTTTTCTGATCACAAGAGTTTTCAGTATGTGTTCACTTAGAAAGAGCTTAATCTCAGGCAGAGGAGGTGGCTTAAGTTTCTGAAGAATTATGATATGAGTCTTCACTATCACCCAGGTAAGGCTAATGTGGTTGCTGATGCACTTAGCAGGTTATCCATAGGTAGTTTGGTTCACATGGAGGAAGGCGAGCAAGAATCGGTGAAGGATATCCACTGCTTCGCTAATCTTTGAGTTCGTCTCTTGGACTCTAAGGATAGTGGTGTGATAGTGCAAGAAGTGGTTTGATCATCTCTTGATGCAGAGATTAAGGAGAAACAAGTGTTGGATCCTTTCTTGATAAAAATAAAAAGTGACGTTAGTAGGCAAAAGGTAGTGGTGTTTGAGATCAGTGGTGATGGTACTTTAATGTACCCCTGGAGGTTATGTGTTCCTGATGTTGACGTGTTACGACAAAGGGTTTTGGCTAAGGTGAACGAGTCAAGCTATGTTCTTTGTCCTAGCTCGACAAAGATGTATCATGATCTCAAGGAGATCTATTAGTGGAATGGCATAAAGAAGGATGTGAAGGATTACGTGGCCAAGTGCATAGTGTGTCAATAGGTTAAGGTTGAGAACATGAGGCTAGGAGGGTTGTATCATGAAATTGATTTTCTCGAATGGAAGTGGAAAGTGATTAATATGGACTTCATATGATTCGATTTGGGTTATCGTGGATAGGATGACCAAGTCTGCGCATGTCTTTCCAGTGCAGACTACCTTTTCGGTGGAGGATTATGGCATGGTTATATTTTCAGGAGGTTGTAAAGCTGTATGGGGTACCTATTTTAATTATCTCTGATTGTGGTACGCAGTTTATGTCTCATTTCTGACGGTTTTTTCCAAAAGGGTTGAGGACTAAGGTTAGTCTGAGTACTTCTTTTCATCCATAATCGAATGAGCAAGCAGAGCAATCTATTCAGACATTGGAAGATATACTTCAGGCTTGTGTGATTGTCTATGGTGGTAATTGGGTTGAGCATCTACCTCTGGTGGAGTTTGCTTAAAACAATAGCTATCATTCGAGTATTGGTATGTCTCTTTTGGAGGCGTTGTATGGTAGGAGGTGTAGATTTCGTATTGGGTGGTTTGAGCTTAGAGAAGCGGACATGTTTGGTCCGGATTCGGTTTATCAGGCGATGGATAAGGTCAAGGTGATTTGAGATAGGCTTAAAGGTTCCCAAAGTCACCAAAAGTCCTATACAAATGTTATGCGTAGAGACTTGGAGTTTGAGGTCGGGGATAGGGTATTCCTCATGGTGTCTCCTATGAAAGGAGTGGCGCAGTTTGAATAAAAGGGGAAACTCAGTCCTTGGTTTATTGGTCCTTATGTGATTTTGTGGAGACTCGGAAATATTGCTTATGAATTGGAGTTGCCATCGAGCTTAAGTTTGGTTCTCCGAACTTTTATATTTCTATGTTAAGGAAGTATCTTGGTGATCCTTCTTCGATTATTCCTTTGGAAGGATTGGGTATTTTGGATTCTCAATCTTATGAAGAGTTCCCAGTTGAGATATAAGATAGGCAAGTTCGTCGGTTGCGGACCAAGGATGTAGCTTTGGTTAAAGTTCTATGGAAGAACCATAAGGTGGAAGAAGCTACTTGGGAAACGAAATAGGTCATAAAGTCCAATTATCCATATTTGTTTTCTGCTCTTAGGGTTCGTGCAGAAGGTATGTGTCTTGAACAGATCATTATTTTTTAAGTTTATTTAAGGAAAGATTAACATCTTTGCCTCTTTGTTTTCAAACTTTGTTGATGGGATGTTTGATAATGCAAATGACTCTATGTGTGGTTACCTTACCTTGTCCATCATTCGAGGATGAATGTTCCTACTGGGGGAGACTAAAAAACCTGGGTTTTGTAACCTAAGAAAATTTCCTGAAAATCCATTCTTTGGACCCAATATGACTCATGGGTACGAGCCGTATACAGGGATACGAGTGGTATGGTCCTGTCGTATGCTTACTAGTGATAGTTGGTGGGATGGTTTTGGTCACTAGAATGGGTACGACTTAGAGGTGTGAGTCGTAAGGGTTTGGTATGAGTCGTATTAGGGACTCTGTAATGCCCCAGAAAACGGGACCCAGAGCGTCACACGGTGCTTAAGGCTACGAGTAGCCCCAAACTAACCCTTTGAGCCATTTTCATTCAGTTCAACACAAATCAACGGGGTTTCCATAAATAACCCTCAAATATCAACAGAGTAATCATCATCCAAGAATAAAAGAATTTCAGAAAGATAAAAAAATGCGACTTATTAGTCAACTCCCAACATCTATACTAGTCTGACAAGCCTCTAAGAAAATCAATAAAACCAGCGAGCCATTGAGACATTCCCCAACTGACTCATACTCAGTTATCAAATGTAAACAATTCCATGAAACCAACATCAGACATCACATCCTCGGAACATGAGGACTCACCACAACAGAGGATGTAGAATAGCGTGCTCGAAGAATCACTGTCGAACCTGGAACTAAGCACCTGAACCTACATTTCGAGAAAATGCAGCCCACATCCGAAGATGTAGGTTAGTACCATGGAAAAGAACCGAGTATATAGGGGTGTATGCAGTTGTATAAACATCATCATCATAAATATTTATAGGAAATATGCAGGATGTATGAAAGACTCACATAGCCCGAAAAAAATCATCATAATCATGAGAGGATGAAATAAGTCCAATAACATATGTGAGTCATCATATAATTGGTCAATCACTTTCAGTTCATCAAGAATATCAATTCTCATAATGTAAATATCATTTAAATCTTTCGAAAGAATAACTTTCACAATTCCACTTTCAAATCACTTCACCATTCACCATAGACACAAAGAAACACACACACACTGGGAGATCCTATAACCGACATAAACCATGTGAGCTACATGGAGTCCAACGTACAACCCACGCTGGGGAGAACTGTCCTATGCTTGCCATCGGAGTAGGACTATCGATATCAAATCCACACAAACTAGTGATCACTATATAAATCAGCCTCAGGCTCACTCCTACGGGGGCATGTAGTTCTAGGAAAGTAAGGTCTCTTTATACCTCCCACTCGGTGCTAAAGATTTCTCCCGAACTTAGCTCAGATCATTTCAAAGACAATCCACAACCAAATAATTTCAGTAATATATAAATATACATCGGGAGTCATCATGCTTCCCATTTATCAAAATCAACTACGTTGTGGATTTCTTTAACACCCGAGTTCAAAACAAATCCATTAAGACCAAAAGGCCAAATCATTCGAAATATCTCAAATATTCAACATCAACGTGCGTATAACACACACTTTCTCAAAAAAAAAAACAATTTCCAATGGGGATTCACGACCCAAATATCAAAATCATGATAAATATTGTTCAAGATTCATGCTTTATATCTCCACACATGTAAATCCATCTTTCAAAATCATAAACATCAAGATTTCATAATAATCATCATTAGATATGGGTTCATGCTTCAAATTTGTAAAAATCAAATAAAAATCATGCCTTTGTAAAGAAAATTACTTTTGGGCACAAGAACGAAAGAGAGTTCTTGTTGAAAAACTCCACATACCTTGAATGACGAACTTTATATCGATACTTGTTTTTGAGATGTTAATCATGCCTTTGAATGATGGTTCTTAGAGTTCTTGAATTAGGAACTTGGAATCTTGAATAAATTTGCAGAATTAATGGTGAACTTTGGAGGTTCTTGAAGTTGGATGTAGGAGCTTAGGGTTTTCTTTTTGAGGGAATTTAACAAAATATAACATATAATGCTTCTAATAGGCTTTAATATAGGGTTTGGACGGATTTTGGGTGAGGAGGAATGACCAAAACACCCCTAAAAATCAAATAATTCTCGAATCTGTCCTTTGGTGGACTGTTTTGATAATCTGAAGTAGATCAACCATAACGTTTTACTCCGATATCCAAATTGGATGAAACTAATTTTATTAGAAAGAGGACTCTCATATCTTTCCGTTGATATATAGTATCTCTCTCAGATCACTATGTACGAGGAGTTATGATCATTTGAAGTTGACCCAAAAATTCATTTTTGATACGCTGAAGTAGATTGACTATAACTTTTTTCTCCGATAGAAAAATTAGATGAAACCAATTTCATTTGAAAGAGGACTCGTAGAGATTTCCGTTGATATATAGTAGATCACCTAGATCATTATGTACAAGGAGTTATGACTGTTTAAAGTTGGAGCAAAAATATGCCAGGCCTTAGTACTTTTTCCTGCACGTTTTACTGTTTACTACTATTCACGGTTCGATCGGAATGTTTATAACTCGTCGCTTGGGTTTTCGTTTTGGATGATCCACATATAGTTGGAAATATTATTTGATACTCTACGCAATGGTGGGCCATAATATAAGACATTCCACATAAAAAATTTATAATTCATTCTAGAAGATAGAACCCAACACGTTTACGCACAAAATTTTAACGAAAAATTTCTCGGGGTATTACATCATACCCCCCTTGGAAATATTCATCCTCAAATGAAGGTAGACATGCCAAGATTAGATAGGGAATATAGTATACAGATGAAACCATTCGTTAGACTCATCGCCACATCGCTTCTCACTCCGAATGCAACATAGAATGCATAAATTCAAGAAACTGCAGCTGAACACATAATAAATGACAGCTGAACTGCTGCAACTTTTATCAAAAGTGCATGATTTAGGAAAGAACGGTACCTTTGGCTTGATCGGAGTTCACGAAAAATAGGTGCGGGTACTTGGATTGCATATCCGCCTCAGCTTCCCAAGTTGCACCCCAACAGATTGGTTTCGCCACAACACCTTGACCAAGGGAACTTCTTTGTTCCTTAGTCTTCAGACACTGAAATCAAGAATCTCAACAGGAATCTCATAAAAAAAAAGATTTTCTTGAATTTCAGAACTCACAGAGGAATCCACTATCGCAAATATGCTTTCTAAGCATGGAGACATGGAGTATTGGATGAACAGAGGACAACTCGGAAGGCAACTCGACCTCATAAGCTACCTTACTAACACGGCTAAGAATTTTGTAAGGACCAACATAATGGGGACTAAGCTTCCCCTTCTTTCCAAATCTCTTCACCCCCCTCATGGGTGAAATTTTCAGATACACTAGGTCACCAAATTCAAACTCAAGGTCTCTCCTTCTAACATCCGCATATGACTTCTGACGACTCTGCGCAGTTTTCAACCTTTCCCTAATCAACTTAACTTTTTCCATAGCCTCAAATACCGAATCAGGACCACTAACAACCGCTTCACCAACCTCGAACCAACCTATGGGTGATCTACACTTCCTCCCATATAATGCTTCAAACGGAGCCATGCCAATACTAAAGTAGAAACTATTATTGTAAGCAAACTCTATCAATGGTAAGTGATCATCCCAACTTCCCTTAAAGTCAAGTGCACAAACTCTCAACATATTCTCTAAGGTCTGGATGGTTTGCTCAACCTGACTACTAGTCTGCGGATGAAAAGCAGAACTCAAAAGCACTTGGGTACCAAGACCCTTCTGAAAAGCTTTCCAAAATTGCAAAGTGAACTGAGTACCCCTATCTAAAATGATAGACAAGGGAAATCCATGTAGTCTGACTAGATCTCGGATATACAATCTAGCATAATCCCTAGTAGTATATGAAGTGTGAACAGGCAAGAAAGGAGCAGACTTAGTCAATCTATCAACCACAACCCAAATCGAATCATGATGGCATCGGGAAGGAGGTAAACCAATCACAAAGTCCATATTTATCTCTTCCCACTTCCAGGTGGGAATACTAAACTCTTGCATCATACCACCAGATCTTTGGTGTTAAACCTTAACCTGTTGGCATGTTGCACACTTAGATACAAACGCTACTATATCTTTCTTCAAGCCACTCCACTAATAGATTTCCTGCAGGTCTCGGCACATCTTGGTGGCACCAGGATGAATAGAATATCGCGCCCTATGTGCTTCAGCCATAATCCTCTATCTCAGATCATCAACATTCGAGACACACAATCTACCCTGCAATCTCAACACACCATCTCCCTCTTGGGAGAAAACCTTTACTTTTAGGTCCTTGACTGACTCCTTCAGTCTGACCAAACTAGCATCTAAGTATTGCTTTTCTTTCACTTCCGAAACCAAGGAGGATTCAGAACTACTCTGAACCCCTATACTACCTTCAGTAGAGTCAAACAACCTAACCCCCAATCTAGCCAAACGATGTACATCACGAGCCAACTCTTTCTTACCTTCTACCACATGCGAAACACTACCCATGGAGACTCTACTTAGGGCATCCGCCACAACATTGGCCTTGCCCGGATGGTACAGCACACTCATATCATAGTCCTTTAACAATTCTAACCATCGTCTTTGCCTAAGATTTAATTCTCTCTGGGTAAACACATACTTCAGACTCTTATGATCAGCGAAAACTTCAACATGGACACCATACAAATAGTGTCTCCAGATTTTAAAAGCAAACATAATAGCAGCCAACTCAAGGTCATGGGTGGGGTAATTTTCTCAAGGGGTTTCAATTGTCTAGAAGAATAAGCTATCACCTTACCATTCTACATTAATATGCAACCTAACCCAACTCTCGAAGCATCACAGTACACCACAAAACCATCAACACCATCAGGCAAAGTCAAAACAGGGGCTGAAGTGAGTCGAGTCTTCAACTCCTGAAAACTCTTCTCAGAAAATTCAGACCACAAGAACTTTGCTTTCTTTTGGATCAACCGAGTTATAAGAGAAGCTATAGAGGAGAAACCCACAACAAAACGGCGGTAATATCCCGCTAAACCTAAGAAACTTTGGATATCAGTCAGAGAAATAGGTCTAGGCTAATTTCTAACTGATTCGGTCTTTTGGGGATAAACTCTAATACCCTCGAAAGAAATGATATGACGCAGAAAAGCAACTGGCGTTAGCCAAAACTCACACTTACTGAACTTGGCAAATAACTTGTGATCTCTAAGGGTTTGCAAGATAGTTCGGAGATGATCAGAGTGTTCATCCTTACTATGGGAGTACACCAGTATATCATCGATGAACACTATGACAAACATATCCAGATATGGTCTGAACACTCGATTCATGAGGTCCATGAAAGCTACTGGGGCATTAGTTAACCTGAAAGACATAACAAGAAACTCAAAATAGCCATAACGAGTTCGAAAAATGGTTTTCAGGATGTCACACTCCCTAACTTTGAGTTGATGATAGCCAGAATGAAGGTCTATCTTTGAGAAATAAATTGCACCTTGCAATTGGTCAAATAAATCATATATTCTTGGAAGGGGGTACTTATTTTTTATGGTGACTTTATTCAGTTGGCGGTAATCAATGCACATATGCAAAGAGCCATCTTTCTTTCTCACAAATAACATAGGAGCACCCAAGGAGAAACACTGGGCCTTATGAAACACTTATCTAGTAGATCTTTGAGTTTCTCTTTCAACTTCTTAGTTCTGTAGGGGCCATACGGTAAGGAGGAATAGAAATGGGCTGAGTATCAGGAAGAAGATCAATCCTAAACTCTACTTCTCTATCAAGAGGTATCCCTGGGAGATCTTCTGAAAAGATATAAAAAAACACATTGATGACGTTAACAGACTGGAGAGTTGGAGTGTCAGACTTAGTGTCTTTGACTCTAACTAAATCGTAAATACACCCCTTGGAAATAAGCTTTCTAGCTTTGAGGTAAGAGATAAAATGACTCTTGGGTGACACAGAATTCCCAGACCACTCAAACAAGGATGCACTCGAAAATTAAAACTTGACCACTTAGGTCCGACAATCAATAGAGGCATAAGAAGAATACAACCAGATCATACCCAGAATCACATCAAAATCTACCATGTCTAACTCAATCAGATCAGCCAACAAGACTCTATGAAGAACGATAACAGGACACTTTTTATACACTTTTTGGGCAACAATTGAATCACCCACTCGGGTAGAAACTAGGATAGGCTCAGGAATAATCTCAGGACTCATTTTAAAATTCACAACAATCAAAGGTGTAACATATGAGAAACTGGATCCAGGATCTAACAAAGCATACACATCAAACTAAAATATATGAAGCATACTAGTAATAACATCGGGAGAGTCCTCCTATTTCTGGTGGGATAGTAAAGCATAGAATCTATTCTGGCGCTGTCCGCCAGCATTGCTAGAAGAGGTGCCTTGAGCTGGGGCTGGAGCACTAATAGTCTAAGTCTAGGTCTGAGGGAGATAGTCATGATGCCCTTGTCTATCCTGTGGACAATCTCTAACTCTATGACCCATGTCACCACATCGGAAATAACCCCTCTTCTCACCCCAACATTCACCCGAATGAGGCCTACTACACTTAGGACACAGGGGATGATTTGGCTTACTGCCAGCACTGTACTGGGACCTGGATGCATATGACCTGTTACCTTGCTCCTACCTACCTCTAGGAACAGGAGCACTAGCAGATGACGGTGATGGCATAGACGAACGATCCTGACACTGAGGGCGACTCCCTCCCTGATATCTAGTTTGACCCTGTCCGTGCTGCTCAAACTTTGCTCTCTTATTCCCTGTCATTCTATCTCTCTCCTTAATCTTGTCTTCCTTAATCTCTTGGGCATAAGTTATCAGCCTAGAAAGATTCATCTCACTATTCAGGATAGCAGATCTATACTCCTTAACCACATAACTAGATACTCCAGTCACAAACTTACTCATACTAGCCCGATTATCAGCTAATAAGTCAGGAGCATACTTGGCCAACTGATTCAACTTTAGATAGTACTCCCTAACAGTCATAGAGCCCTGTCGCAGGTTCATAAAATCTTCCACTTTTGCCTCCCTCATCTCCAAAGGGAAAAACTTATCCAGGAATGCATCCTGGAACTCTTGCCAAGTTGTAGGGATAACTCCTTCACCTCTACCTTTCCTCCAAGCAACAACCCAGTCATAAGAAAGGTCTTTCAACCTATACGTAGCCAACTCCACACTATGTTCCTCAGATACATGCATCACCTGAGTAATCTTCCGCACCTCTTTTAAAAACAACTGTGGATCCTCATCAGACTTGGACCCATAGAATTCTGGCGAATTCATCTACATGAAGTCATGGATCCTGGCAGCAGCTGAATTACCTCCCTGCTGCTGTGGAGCCGGGGCTGGGTTGGCCTGAATATTTACAGTAATAGCTTAGACCAAATCCTAAAAGACCGCCCAAAATTTACAATGAGACACGTTTTTATTCAATGGGTCAGCGGGTTGAGGTTGCTAACCATCATTATTTCTTCTCGCTGGATATGGAGGCATATTTCTGAAAGAGAAGAGCATGAATTAATAGAAGAAAGAGACACTTTAAGCATGATAGACTTCTAAAAGAAAGAATCACACTTTTTACTAAAACGTCTTATAGCCTCTTGCTCATAGATGTGGCATGCTACACACCGATGATCAAGACTCTACTTAAAGTGGCTTGTCAGACTCCCTAGGACACCTTAAAACCTTAGGCTCTGATACCAAGTTTGTAATGCCCCGAAAAATAGGTCCCAGAGCGTCACACGATGCTTAAGGCTACGAGTAGCCCCAAGCTAACCCTTTGAGCCATTTTCATTTAGTTTAACACAAATTAATGGGGTTTCCATAAATAACCCTCAAATATCAATAGAGTAATCATCATCTAAGAATAAAAGAATTTTAGAAAGATAACAAAATGCAACTTATTAGTTAACTCCCAACATCTATACTAGTCTGACAAGCCTCTAAGAAAATCAATAAAACCAGCGACCCATTGAGACATGCCCCAACTGACTCATACTCAGTTATCAAATATAAACAATTTCGTGAAACTAACATTAGACATCACGTCGTCGAAATATGAGGACTCCCTACAACAGAGGATGTAGAATAGCATGCTTGAAGAATCACTGTCGAACCTGGAACTAAGTACCTAAACCTACATTTTGAGAAAATACAGCCCACAACTGAAGATGTAGGTCAGTACCATGGAAACAATTTGAGTATATAGGGGTGTGTGCAGTTGTATAAATATCATCATCATAAATATTTATAAGAAATATGCAGGATGTATGAAAGACTCACATAGCCCGAAAAAAATCATCATAATCATGAGAGGATGAAATAAGTACAATAACACATGTGAGTCATCATATAATTTGTCAATCACTTTCTGTTCATCAAGAATATCAATTCTCATAATGTAAATATCATTTAAATCTTTCTAAAGAATAACTTTCACAATTCTACTTTCAAATTACTTCACCATTCACCATAGACACAAGGAAACACACACACACTGGGAGATCCTATAATCGACATAAACCATGTGAGCTACATGGAGTCCAACGTACAACTCACGTTGGGGAGAGCCATCCTATCCTTGCCATCAGAGTAGGACAATCGATATCAAATCCACATAAACTACTGATCACTATATAAATCAGCCTCATTCACTCCTATAAGGGCACGTAGTTCTAGGAAAGTAAGGTCTCTTTATACCTCTCACTCAGTGCTAAAGATTTCTCCCGGACTTAGCTCAGATCATTTCAAAGACAATCCACAACAAAACAATTTTAGTAATATATAAATATACATTGGGAGCCATCATGCTTCCCATTTATCAAAATCAACCACGTTGTGGATTTCTTTCACACTCAAGTTCAAAACAACTTCATTAAGACCAAAAGGCCAAATCATTCAAAATATCTCAAATATTCAACATCAACGTGCTTATAACACACACTTTCTCAAAAAACACAATTTTTAATGGGGATTCACGACCCAAATATTAAAATCATGATAAATATCGTTCAAGATTCATGCTTTATATCTCCACACATGTAAATTCATATTTCAAAATCAAAAAAATCAAGATTTTATAATAATCATCATAAGATATGGGTTCATGCTACAAATTCATAAAAATCAAATAAAAATCATGCCTTTGTAAAGAAAATTACTTTGGGGCACAAAAATGAAAGAGTGTTCTTGTTGAAAAACCCCACATAACTTGAATGATGAACTTTAGATCGATGCTCATTTTTGAGATGTTAATCGTGCCTTTGAATGATGGTTCTTGGAGTTCTTGAACTAGGAACTTGGCATCTTGAATAAATTTGAAGAATTAATGGTGAATTTTGGAGGTTCTTGAAGTTGGATGTAGGAGCTTAGAGTTTTCTTTTTGAGGAAATTTGATGAAATATAACATATAATGCTTCTAATAGGCTTTAATATAGGGTTTGGACGGATTTTGGGTGAGGGAAAATGACCAAAACGCCCCTAAAAATCAAATAATTCTCAAATCTGTCCTTTGGTGAACTGTTTTGATAGTCTAAAGTAGATCAACCATAACATTTTACTCCAATATCTAAATTGGATGAAACTAATTTTATTAGAAAGAGGACTCTCATATCTTTCCGTTGATATATAGTATCTCACTCAGATTATTGTGTACGAGGAGTTATGATCGTTTGAAGTTGACCTAAAAATTTGCTTTTGATAGGCTGAAGTAGATATGATTAACCATAACGTTTTGATCCGATAGACAAATTGGATGAAACCAATTTCATTAGAAGAGACCTCGCAGAGCTTTCTGTTGATATATATTATATCACCCAGATCATTATGTACATGGATTTATGATCGTTTAAAGTTGTTGAAAAAATACTCCAGGCCTCAGTACTTTTTCTGCACGTTTTACTGTTCACTACTATTCATAGTTCGATCAAAATGTTCATAACTCGTCGCTCGGGTGTTTATTTTGGATGATCCATATATCGTTGGAAAGATTATTCGATACTCTACACAATGGTGGATCATAATCTAAGACATTCCTCATGGAAAATTTATAATTCATTCTAGAAGATAGAACCCAACACATTTACGCACAAAATTTCAACGAAAAATTTTCTGGGGTATTACAGACTCGTATGGTGGTAGTGTTTGATCCACTTGGTATTTTATTATTCCAAAGATATAGGTTATGGTTATGGAATATATACTGTGGTTACAACTTAGTTGGATGAGTTATAAATTAGACAGTGTTTGATCCAAGGGTTGAGTCTTGGATACGAGCCACGATCGAATAAGAGGGTATGACTTGTATGGGTCAGTCGTATCCTTGTGATATATTTTTAGGTGATTTACGTGGGGTTATTCTGGATATTTCGCTACTTACCCTAATTAGGACCTATGACTTCTAATACACTTAGAGGTTATTTATCCTATTTTTCTATTCATTAATACTTAGAAACTATTCCAAAACATCTCATAATTCTCTCAAGAGATTTTGGGGCAATTAGGCATGGGTTTTATCTTACGGATTGCTTTGGGGCTTGTCTTACTGATTTCCTTTCATTAATTATTCGGTATAAGGCATGATTCTCTTCCCTTATTGTTATTTCAATTACAGGCATGGTTTATATGATTGATTTCATGATTTTACTATTTCATGATTATAGTTTTCAACTATTATTGAGGGTTTTAATATTGAATGCTTGGTTATGGTTTTCTATGGTTTCACTTATACTTTTATATGCATCAATGGTTGATTTGGACCATTGGATTGCATGGTAATGGTTTAATGGTCTTTAGAATTAGTTTTGGTTATATTATGCCCCCAAGGTGTTTGATAAAATAGTTATAAAGATATCTTCATTGCATTGACTTTTTTTAATGGGACTTTTGCATGTTTTAAACTGGATAAAGGATTTATGCATGGTTAAATGGTTTTAAAAGTATAAAGTCTAAATGTTTATGCTTGTGGAGAACATGGAAGTATCCCAAGTGGATTTCATATGGTAATTGGAAGGGCACCTAAGGTCCCCATAACCTAAATGGTTTGGCTATGGATATTACTTGCAATTAAGGGGTGGTATAACGATACCCCTAATATTGGCCTTGGTAAGTAAATGGATAATGGTTTGGTTATTTGGAAATTGGTTTTAATTGGGCATTAATAGGGGTGTGTGTAGCTAAGCCATGGAAGGTGGTGGTCTTGGGGGGGGACCAAAAGCAAAAACTCGTATTTGCCGATATGAGGGGTCTTGATGACCATGTGCGTGTGCCATATTTTATATTAGGACTTGATACTTGAGAGATTGTATTAGTCTGGTTTGAGTATGTAAATTTATGAAATTAAGGACGGTTTAATTCCGACGTTATTGGTGGTATGAGTTTTGGTTCAATTTTGGCAAATGATGGTATGAGTTTTAGTTTAAGTACAACATTAAGAGGTTATTTATGACAGTTATGGGACAGATTCAAGTTCGTTGTTTTATGACAATAAGATATTCGACTATTATGATTTGTGAGATATGGTTAATTAATATAATTTCGATTATTACGTCTCTTGAATGCACCCTCTGAGCTTATGAGGGCCCGCATTGAATTATTTACTTTACTGCACTTTCTAGTTTGTGAGGCCCAATTATGTAGTAATAGATATGTTTTCTTTAATATTATTATTTTGGTTATTTATTTACAGTATTTGGAGTGTTATTCCACGTTTTCCACTTACCTTGACTTAGCTTATTTATATCATGCTTTATTATATTTAGACTATGATTTAGCTCAATCGATTGATGTGTCCGACTGAGTATCCATGGCTTTGGTACTCATACTATACTTTTGTACCATTTTGGTGCAGATCTGTGTAACAGCTGTCACCATTAATGCTATCATTTATGTTGGTCAGAGTTTGGAGATAGGGTGAGCTCTCGGAGTCAGAGTTGACCTTTTCTCTTGCTTCTATTTTTACTAGTTTTTCTATTTTCGATACTATTGCAAATTGACTTGATAGTACTTATAATTTCTTGGATTAGAGGCTCTTGTAACGAGATTACTAGGCAGTGGGATGTTGTTATTTATTTTCTCTTATTTCCCTCTATTTATGCTTATTCTCATATTATGGCATGTATCTCTTTTACTTTCTTATTGTTGGCCTTTATGCCATTTTCCATTAATTAGCCCATTACTTATAGTCTGGGGCTATGATTTGGCTTACCTACTAGTGGGGTTAAAGTAGGTGCCATCATACCCTAAGAAATTAGGTCATGAAAAATTGGTATTAGAGTACAAGGTTCACCAGTCTTATTGGTATAAGAGCAAGTGCCTAGTAAATTTCTGCAGATCGGAACAATGATGTCCGTTTCTTATCTTTGGGAGGCTATTGGAAATTCTTAGGAGATATCCACTTTCTTCACTCATTTCATGCTAAGAGTCTTATTTGGTTTCTAAGATTTATTTGGTTTCACTCATACGCATATGGCTAGGATGCGTGCTACCGCTATACAAGACAAGGACCCTGAGTTTATAATTAGGGACCTCAATAGAATACATGGATGACCTAGAGGTTAAGGAAAATTAAGAGATGCAGCCTCAGCTAGAAACCAGATAGGCAGCCTTCCCCAGACCCTATTCCTTCTCCCGCACTTGAGATTCCTCTACCCAAGCCAGTGGTGGGCTAGGGGCTAGTCCAGGATCTACTGAGATTTATATCTTTGTCACTACTTCAGGATGAATTGGTTCAACTCTTAGGATTAGTTGGTGGTGCATCTTCTAATGGTGCTTAATCTATGTACAAAGTGGTACTGTGCCAGGAGCATAGCCTCTAGCTATGACTCCCAGAGTTGAGATTACTCCAGCATATGTAGTTTCTCAACCGGTTGTTGCCCAGCCTACTATGACTCTTGAGGAGCATAAAATGTTGGGTAGATTTTTGATATTAACTCCACCGAGGTTTTTGTAACGCCCTAATTTTCTGAATCGGAATGCTACACGGTGCGTATGACCCCGAGGAAACACAAGCTAACCCATGACTGATATCTGTACCTGTATATTGCATATATAACGTAATAATGTGGAAAACATGCACAATAGGCCATAAGGTTCAACTGAAATAATATAACATCTATATGGGCGAAAAATACTCAAACAACTAAGAACTAAATTGAAAGCTAAATCTGAGCGTAAATCCAAAAGCGTCTAAGTACTGTCTGAAATAAGGAGCTGAAGGAATATGTATCCAACTAACTCTGTAAACTGATAACTGGCTAAAATAATAATGAATAAATCCAATCATATTGTCCTCAATTGAAGAGGACTCACTAATTCTCTACGACTGGAAATACAACGGCTACTACCGATCTGGAGCTCGTGTCTCTGAACCTATGGTGTAACATGATAAGAAAGAACCATAGCACAAATACGTCAGTACGAGGGGATGCACTAAGTATACGAGTGAGGTAGACTACATATAAGCAGGGTTTGCATACATGAACAATGCTAACTGATTGACTGATATGAACATAAGAGTGCAAACATACATACATAGTAAATAAGATCGTGGGTACGTGATAGCTAGATCTGTACACTAATACATGGTTTATTGATGACTAACATGGCTGAAACTGTAGTTCTGATAAAATAGCGACTGTATCTGACAGTCTTAAATATGATGGAACTATCTGAGTTCCGCTCTATAACTGAATTTGATTGTATCTGACAGTCCTGGTATACTGATATCTGAAGACCTATCTGATACTGAGACTGAGTCTGAAACTATGGGAGGTACTTGTTTAACTAATATGCCCCATATTACCATTATGGCTAAGATAGGGTCCAATCTCTGTCTTGACTGGAAGGGTGTCAATACCGCGCCATTGTTAAGGACAATATGTAAGCAACCCTCATATAACAGATAACTCTAGTGAGAATGGTGGGAGCCTTCATATAATAGGTTAAGCCATCTCATCTAGCCTCATATAACAGGCTATGATGTCTCAACCTATGCTGGCTACATAGTTTTGGAATGCAAGGATGACTGCTAAGAATCACACCCTCATATACAGGTGAGTTCCCATCCTTGGGTTCACTTGGAGCTAACTTCTACTCCCATCTGATGAGATTAAACATGATTCGACTGACTGTATATGGACAAATTAACTGACTTCAATTGACTGATGGAGTGGTACTATTATCTGAGAGTAAACTGGGATCATGTGATTTCTGAGGTTTCCTGAGTCACATGAATGACTGAGTTCAATAGATTATAGCTTGACTGAGATTATGGTGACAACATGACATGGCTTTAGGCACACAACTATATTTTTTGGGCATGAAACCCCCAGGACTGGATAGAAGTAAACTGACAAACATGACATGACTTGATCAAAAGATTGGAGTCCACAATTCGCTATATCATAAGTAAGGGATAGTATACTTCATTTATTTAATCAATACCTCAAACATGGTAGGGAAAGCATAGATATAATTCTCACACAAAATTCATATTTCCATCATCATATGTACTTCATACCATCACCATAAGAATACATAAATAGCATGGGCATTCATATTGAAGTGTATCACTAAAATGGACTTGTCATTTAGATATCATGAAATCATGTAAGTATGAACTTCTAACATCCTAGGCATTTTATCAAACACCTTACATGCATTCTTTAAGGCATAGGTGGATTTCATAATTGCATTAGTTCAACCCCCCCAAAGTTCATGATTTTAAACCAACAATCACATATATTCCATGAAAAACATCCTTAGATATCATCTTGAAACTTGAATAACAATCATTAACGTGTACATGCTTATATCACCACAAAAGTTTACAAAATAACATTTAAAAGCATGGTTCTTGAACTCTATGAACGAATTGAATCCATAGATAAACACTACACATACCTTAAAGCTTGATCTTGAAAGAGATCTGATGTTTCTGAAGGTTCCTGAAAAAATCTTTAGGCTTGACTTTGATTTTTATTGACTAGGGTTTAACCCCTTTGGGAAAGAATGCTCTTGTTCTTGAGGAGATAATCTTGAGAGAAAACCCTAATATTATGGTTGAAAGTTTAAGAGAGGATTTTAAAGATATTTTAACTAAATAGAATGAAAGATAATATGTTCCTTGAGGGTTATAAGTCGTGGGAAGTGAAGGGAAAAGACCAAAATACCCTTTTGAAATAAATTCCCAGTTGCTGAAAATCATAGCGGACGACATTTGTGACAAGGCGTCAAAAGTATGGTAAGCAATCAAAAATGTCGTCACACAGGGGCTAGAACTGATGGTTTCTGCCTAAGTCTGACAACCTTCGTGGTAGGGCATCACAAATGTGGTAAGCTACCACGAATGTCATCACTTAGGAGCTGGTTTCTGCCTAAGGCTGACGACCTTCGTAGTAGGGTATCACAAATGTGGTAAGCTACCACGAATGTCGTTACACAGGATTTGGTTTTTGCTTAAGGCTGACGACCTTCGTGGTAGGGCATCACAAATGTGGTAAGCTACTACGACTGTCGTCACACAGTTTCCAGCCTGACATGCTGGAGTAAAATAGGAATAACTCTTTGCTCAGATATTGGATTTAGGCAAAATTGGTATCGTTGGAAATCTAGTACAATTATATATCTTTTGATAGGTCATGAGCTCAAAAATTTCAAGTATAATAAGAGATATGATCATTTGAATTTGACTATACCAATATCCTTCTCTAGAATTCAATCGGTAAGGAATGTTTTGATTCGTCTGATAGCTGGGATTTATTTGAAGCGTCAATATACATCTAACTTACTCATAAAACTATAAAATAACCATCATGAAATATAAATGAGCTTGGTA
Source organism: Capsicum annuum (assembly GCF_002878395.1). Taxonomy (NCBI): domain Eukaryota; kingdom Viridiplantae; phylum Streptophyta; class Magnoliopsida; order Solanales; family Solanaceae; genus Capsicum; species Capsicum annuum. Next base: position 138,424,800 of record NC_061113.1, on the reverse strand, counting down.
CATGGCTCTAATATTGGTTTGGATTTTTCAGGGTATTACAATATCTCCTTCCTGGAAATATTTTTCCTCGAATGATAACTGCTTGGGAGGGAGAAAAGATAAAACAATGCATACACTGATCATGTTCAACTGGAACATGATTTTAGGACTGAATTGAATTCTAAACTAAAAATATCCCAATAGAACATGCATATCTAATGCATGACTGATAAGCTTAACTCATGAATGAATGATAAGCTATGCACTGATACTTGATACAAATTTTATACTGGAATTTTGACCATGTAAATAAATAAGATTAAGGAAAATGGTTACCTCGAGCTAAGTTTTAATTAGTGGAAAAAATATAAGGGTACTTGGTTCGCATGTCTTCTTCTGCTTCCCAAGTAGCTCCCTCCATACACTGATTCCGCCAAAGAACCTTGACTAGAGGGACTTCTTTGTTCCTCAGCCTACAAGTTTGATAGTCGAGGATTTTGACTGGAATCTTTTTATAAGAGAGGCTATTCTGAATGTCAACACTCTGAATAGGGACTACAACTGCTGGGTCACCTATGCACTTCTTGAGCAAAGAGACATGGAAGACTGGATGAACTGAGGCTAGATCTGAAGGCAATTCGAGCTCATAGGCTACCTTGCCGAAGCGACTGAGAATCCTAAAGGGAATGACATATCAGGCACTGAGCTTTACCTTCTTGCTGAATCTCTTTACTCCCTTTATGGGAGAGATCTTGAGATAGACATAGTTATCGACCTCGAATTTGAGATCCTTTTTACGAACATCCGCATAACACTTTTATCGGCTCTGATAAACTGAACTTTCTTAAAGGCATTGAATACTAATTCAGGCCCTATGAATATGGTCTCAGTAACTTCAAACCAATCGACCGAAGACCTACATCTCCTACCATAGAGAGCTTCGAATAGAGCCATCTAAATACTAGAGTGATAGCTGTTGTTGTATGCGAACTCAATCAAAGGCAAATGGTCGTCCCAGCTTCCCTTAAAATCAATTATACACGCCCTTAGTATATCTACTAGAGTCTGAATGGTCCTTTCTACTTGACCATATTTCTGACGATGAAATGCTGTACTGAGATGAACTTGGGTACCAAGACCCTTTTGAAATGCTTTCCGAAAGTGAGAGGTGAACTGGGTACCTCTGTCTAAGATGATAGATATTAGAACACTGTGTAATCTGACCAACTCCCTGATATAGAGTTTGGCATAATCCTCGGCTGAGTAAGAGGTACGAACTAGAAAGAAATGAGCTAACTTGGTCATTCTTTCTACAATGACCCAAACTTAATCATGCCGATGACGTGTTCTAGGAAAACCCGTCACCAAGTCTATGTTCACTTATTCCCACTTCCAAGTAGGAATAGTGAACTCCTGCATGGAACCACTAGGTTTCTAATGCTCTATTTTAACCTGCTGACATGTAGAGCACTTAGCCACAAACTCTGCAATGTCCCTCTTCGTGCCACTCCACCAATAGATCTCCTGCAAGTCACGGTACATCTTAGTTGCCCATGGATGAATAGAGTATCGTGCACCATGCGCTTCTGCAAGAATTCACTACCTCAAGTCATCTAAATCGGGAACACACAGACGACCCTGACAACGAAGAACACCATCTCCCCCTTAGGAGAAAACCTCTACTTCTTCACTCTGAACTGACTCTTTTAGCTTGAAAAGGCTAGGATCCCTGTCTTTCTTCTCTTTTACCTCAGAAACTGGAGATGACTCTGAACTACTCTGAACACATATACCACTCTATGAAGAGTCGACCAAGTGAATGCCTAGTTTAGCAAGCTGATGAATTACTGAGCTAATTTCTTCTTACTACCCTTAAAAAGGGAAACACTACCTATGGACAATCTACGGAGTGCATCGGCCACTACATTGGCCTTGCCAGGATGATAAAGGACACTCATGTCATAATCCTTCAAGAGCTCTAACCACCTTCTCTGACGAAGATTGAGATCTTTCTAGGAAAAGACATACTGAAGGCTCTTATGATCTGTGAAGACGTCTACATGAACACTATATAGATAATGCCTCCATATCTTTAAGTCAAAGATAACTGCTGCTAACACAAGGTCATGACAAGGATAATTCTTCTCATGGGGATTTAACTTTCTGGAGGCATAGGCTAGGAAGCATAGGCTAGGACTCTACCATGCTGCATAAGGACACAACCTAAACCTACTCTGGATGCATTACAATATACTACGAATCCATTGGAACCATCGGGAAGTGCTAAAAAGAGAGCTGAGGTGAGTCGAGTCTTTAACTCCTGAAAACTCTTCTCGCAAGGTTCTGATCACTGAAACTTGACCTTTTTCTGAGTCAATCTAGACATAGGATATACAATAGAAGAAAATCCCTCGAAAACCCATTGGTAATAGCCAACCAAACCCAAGAAACTCCTGATATCTGATGGAGAGACAGGGCAATGCCAGTTTCTTACCGCTTTGGTTTTCTGAGGATCTACTCTAATGCCATCACCAAAAACAATGTGGCCAAGGAATGCTACTAATCTTATCCAACATTTGCACTTACTGGACTTGGCAAACAACTGGTGATCCCTAAGAGTCTGAAGAACAATTATGAGATGGTCTGAATGATCATGCTCTGTGCTAGAATAGACCAGAATATCATCTTTGAAGACTATGACGAATGTGTCTAAGTACTGCTTGAACACCCGGTTCATCAAGTCCATGAAAGCTGCAGGGGCATTGGTAAGACCAAAGGACATGACTAGAAATTCAAAGTGACCATACCGAGTATGAAAAGCTGTCTTTGGAATGTCACATTCTCTAACTCTGAGCTGATGATAGCCTGATCTGAGGTCTATCTTGGAGAAATAATTGGCACCCTAGAGTTGGTCAAATAAGTCATCTATCCTAGGCAGCGGATACCTGTTCTTGACCGTGACTTTGTTGAGCTAACGGTAATCAATACATATTCTAAGAGAACCATCTTTGTTGTGCATAAATAAAACTGGCGCACCCCATGGGGATACACTGGGCCTGATGAATCCCTTATCTAAGAGATCTTTCAATTGATCTTTCAGCTCCTTGAGTTTTGCTGGTGCCATTCTGCATGGCAGAATAGAAATAAGCTGAGTATCTTGGAGAAGGTCTATGCCAATGTCTATTTCTCTTTCAGGAGGAATGCTTGGAAGATCTTTGGGAAAGACGTCTGAATATTCATTAACCACTAGGACTGATTCGAGACTGGGAGATTTAAAACTGGAATCCTTAACATGCATGAGATGATACACACACCCCTTAGAAATTATTTTCCTTTCCCAAAGGTAGGAAACAAGCTGACCCCTGAAAGACAAAGTGCTACCCTTCCACTCTAGGACGAGCTTATTCGAGAACTGAAACTAAACTATCCTATTTCTGTAGTCGACTATGGCTAGCAGGAATGAAGCCAATCCATGCTGAGAATTCTGTCAAAATCAGTCATCTCTAACTAGACTAAATCTACTAACATGGATTTATGAAATATCATAATCGAACAGTTCCTGTATACCCGCCGAGCTATGATAGTTTTACCTACTGGGATAGAGACCGAAAAGGGCTCTGCTAAAATTTTGGGACTGATTCCAAAATTGCCTTCTATGTTTGGAGTGATAAAAGATAAGGATGCACCTGGGTCTAGCAAAGCATAAACATGAACATGGAAAATCTGTAACGTACCAATAACGATATCAGGATAATTTTCCTGTTCCCGTCGGGTTTGAAGAGCATAGAGTCTATTTAGGTGTTTCCAACTAGTAGCATTGGAAGTGGAACCCTGCTGGTTCGGGTGATAGGACTGGGCCATGGAATGATTCTGCTGACCCTGAGGGCCTGGCTAAGGACAGTCCCTAACTCTGTGGCCTGGCTTGCCACAACCAAAATAAATGCCTTGAACTGCTCTGCACACACCCTGATGGTGCTTACCGTAGGTCTAACACTGAGGATAAGTGTGGGCACTGCTAACACTGCTCTGAGATTTATAGCCTGGTGCTCTGTCTCTGTTGCCATCCCTGAACTTCAATACTGGGGCACTAGCGGAGGAAGGGACTGGAACTATTGACTTAGGACAAAACTGCGAACGATTTCCTCCCTCTAATTTGGGCTGAGAAAAACTGAAATTGCCTGCTCTTGCTCTCTTGTTCTGTCTCTCCCTAGTCTTAACCTTCTGCTCCTCTATCTGTTGAACGTAGGTCATGAGCCTAGCTAAAGTCATATCACTGTTCAGCATCACAGACCTACACTCATTTACCATGCTATCATTCACCCCTGACATAAACTTGCTCTTCTTAGCCCTGTTTTCTACAACCACATGAGGGGAATATGTGGCTAGCTGAGTAAATCTAAGAGAATACTCTCTAACTATCATATTTCCCTACCTGAGATTGATGAACTCAAGAACTTTGGCCTCTCTCAGCTCTTGGGGAAAGAATCTGTCTAAAAAGCCGTGATGAATTCTTTCCACTCAAAAGGACCTGGATCCTCTAACCTTTCTGCTAACCACTGCTTGTACCAAGTATGAGCGACATCCTGCAATTGGTATGCGGCTAACTCAGCACTCTTAGAAGAAGTGACTTCCATGATATCAATGACCTTCTTGACTTGTTTAACGAATTCCTGAGGATCCTCGTCTGGCTTAGACCCAAAGAAGGACGGAGGGTTTATTCGGGTGAAGTCCCGAATACTAGCTGCTACTGAATTAGCCACTGGGTTGGCCGGAATGACTTCTGGTCGTTCATTCTGGGCCACTAGGTTGGCCGGAATGAGTGCTGGTCATTCATTCTGGGCAGCTACAAACTGAGCAAGAGCGGTAAATGCGGTCCTGAACTTCGCATGAGAAACATGTTCGCCCAAATGATCTTCAGGCTGAGGAGCTGGATGATTTCTTCTCTTTGGAAGCATGTTTCTGAAATAAGAGAAGAGCGGATTAGACTGAGAGACTAACTTGAAATTATGCTTACTAGCATGACATGAATACTGAAGAAAGGGAACTATTCCTAAAATATCTCATAGCCTCTTGTACATAAATGTGGCGCGCAATACACCCATTTACAAAACTCTACTAGCTGTGGCTTTCAGACTTCCTAGGACTCTATTGAACCTTAGGCTTTGATACCAAGTTCGTAACGCCCCAATTTTTTGAATCGGAATGCTACACGGTGCTCATGATCCCGAGGGATCAAAGCTAGCCCATGACCGATATTTGTACCTGTACACTGCATATATAATGTAATAATACAAAAACCATGCACAATAGGCCATAAGGTTCAACTAAAATAATATAACATCCATATGGGTGAAAAATACCCAAAACAAGTGAAAACTGAATCCAAAAGCTAAATCTGAGCATAAATCCGAAAGCCTCTAAGTACTGTTTGAAATAAGTAGTTGAAGAAACATGTCTCTAACAAACTCCGTAAACTGATAACCGGCTAAAATAATAATGAATAAATCCAATCATATTATCCTCGAATAAAGAGGACTCACTGAATATCTACGACTGGAAATGCTACGGCTACTGCCGATTTGGAGTTCGTGTCTCTGAACTATGGTGTAACATGAAAAAAATCCCCATAGCGCAAATGCGTCAGTACGAGGGGATGTACTGAGTATATGAGTGAGGTAGGCTAAATATAAACAGGGTTTGCATGCATGAACAATGCTAACTGACTGACTAATATGAACGTAAGAGTGCAAACATACATACATAGTAACTTAGATCGTGGGTACGTGATAGCTAGATCTGTACGCTAATACATGGTTTAATGATAACTGACATAGCTGAAACTGTAGTTCTAATAACATGGGCGACTGTATCTGACAGTCTTAAATCTGATGGAACTATCTGAGTTCCGTACTATAACTGAATTTTATTGTATTTAATAGTCCTAGTATACTGATATCTGAAGACCTATCTAATTTCTTTTACTGTGACTGAGTCTGAAACTGTGGGAGGTACTTATTAAACCGGTATGCCCCATATATGCCATTATGACTAAGATAGGGTCCAATCTCTGCCCTAGCTGGAGGGGTATCAATACCGCACCACTGGTAAGGACAACATGTGAGTAACCCTCACATAACAGGTAACTCTAGTGAGAATGGTGGGAACCCTCATATAATATGTTAAGCCACCTCATCCACCCTCATATAATAGGCTACGATGTCTTAACCTATGCTGGCTATATAGTTCTGGAACGCAAGGATGACTGCTAAGAATCATACCCTCATATACAGTTGAGTTCCCATCCTTGGGTTCACTCGATGCTAACTCCTACTCCCATCTGAAGAGACGAAGCATAATTCGACTGACTGTATATGGATAGATTAACTGACTTCCGTTGACTGAAGGAGTAGTACTATTATCTGAGAGTTAACTGGATCATGAGATTTCTGAGGTTTTCTGAGTCACATGACTTACTGAGTTCTATAGATTATATCTTGACTGAGATTATGGTGACAACATGACATGGCTTTAGGCACACAACTATGTTTTTCGGGTACGAATACCCCCAGGACTCGATAGAAGAAAACTGACACACATGACATGACTTGATCACAAGATTAGAGTTCACAATTCGCTATATCATAAGTAGGGGATAGTATACTTTATGTATTTAATCAACACCTCAAACATGGTAGGGAAAGCATGGATATAATTCGCACTTAAAATTCATACTTCCATCAGCATACATACTTCATGCCATCACCATAAGAATACATAAATAGGATGGGCATTCATATTGAAGTGTATCGCTAACATGGACTTGTCATTTAGATATCATGAAATCAAGTAAATATGAACTTCTAACATCCTAGGCATTTTATCAAACACCTTACATGCATTCTTTAAGACATAGGTGGATTTCATAATTGCATTAGTTTAACCCACCCAAAGTTCATGATTTTCAACCAACAATCACATATATTCCATGAAAAACATCCTTAGATATCAACGCGGACATGCTTATATCACCACCAAAGTTTACAAAATAACATTTAAAAGCATGGTTCTTGAACTCTATGAACGAATTGAATCCATAAATTAACACAACGTATACCTTAAAGCTTGATCTTGAAAGAGATCTAATGTTTCTGAAGGTTCGTGAAAAAATCCTTAGGCTTGCCCTTGATTTTTCTTGACTAGGTTTTAACCCATTTGGGAAAGAATGCACTTGTTCCTCAGGAGATGATCTTGAGAGGAAACCCTAAACTTGTGGTTGAAAGTGTAAGAGAGGGTTTTAAAGATGTTTTAAATAAAGAGAATGGAAGATAATACGTTCCTTGAGGGTTATAAGTCGTGGGAAGTGAAGGGAAAAGACCAAAATAACTTTATAAAATAAATTCCCAGTTGCTAAAAATCATAGCTGACGACATTTGTGACAAGGCATCAAAAGTGTGGTAAGCCGTCAAAAATGTCATCACACAGGAGTTGGAACTTGATTGTTTCTGGCTAAGTCTGACGACCTTTATGGTAGGGCATCACAAATATGGTAAGCTACCATGAATGTCGTTACTTAGGAGCTGGTTTCTGCCTAAGGCTGACGACCTTCATGGTAGGGTGTCACAAATGTAGTAAGCTACCACGAATATCGTCACACAGGAGTTGGATTCTGCCTAAGGCTGGAAACCTTCGTGGTAGGGCATCACAAATGTGGTAAGCTACCACGAATGTCGTCACATAGTTTCCATCCTGACATGCTGGAGTAAAATAGGAATAACTCTTTGCTCCGGTATTGGATTTAGGCGAAATTAGTATCGTTGGAAAGATAATTCAATTATATATCTTTTGATAGGTCATGAGCTAAGAAATTCCAAGTATAATGAGAGATATGCTCGTTTGAAATTGATTATACCAATATCCTTCTCAAGAATTCAATCGATAAGGAATGTTTTGATTCGTTTGATAGCTGGGAGTTATTTGAAGCCTTAATATACATCTAACTTAATCATAAAACTATAAAAGAACCATGATGTACTATGCATGATCTTGGTACATGTCTCTAAAATTGGTTTGGATATTTCGAGGTATTACAGTTTTCTAGGGCACCGGGCGAGGATGCTTATGAGTTTGTGGTTGCTTTCAAGGATAGGCTCCATAATTTTGGGCTAGTTGAGACTCGTGGTGTGGACTACACTAATTTCCAATTGGGTTTGGTAGCACAACACTAGTGGAGGGGTTATCTTGATTTCAGGACAACTAGATTTCCTTCTTTGACAAGGGCCCAGTTTTCTAAGATTTTTTTAGAGAAGTATAAGCCTCGTAGCCATAGAGAACATCTGAGATATCATTTTTTGAGATTAGAGCAGGGATCCATGACTGTTGTGGAGTTTGAGGTTTGATTTCACGAGTTTTCTAGGCATGCTACATCTATCTAGCCGATCGAGTATGAGCGAGTTAAATGCGTTGTTTGTGGATAGAGTCTTTTTCTCTGCATGGCTACACAAAGTTTGGTTGCAGCTAGTAGATCTTTCACTGAGGTTACTGTCACAACCCAAACCAGGGACTAGCCATGAAGGGTATCTCTGGTTCCACATAGACTGGAGATCACCCCTTGCACCTAGCCAACCAAACACACGACACCCCAAGGTCGGATGAATTTTGAACATATAACAAGATAGCATACAATAGCCCAAGAAAGTTTTAAATGCATATCCATAACCAACCACCGATGACTCGCCAATGACTGACCGACATCACACAATAACCACAGAAGTCCAAACAAAGCCCTATAAATAATGGACCAAAATTGAATACCAACAAAGTATAGGGACATGCCTCTGACAATAGACAAAAACCAAATCCAAAGGAATAGTCAAAATGTAAGGGAAACCATTATCATGAAATGGGGTCTTCCGAAGTATGGAAGCTCACCACTTCACTCTGACTCACTAGCTGATACCGAATCTAAGTCATTGAGCAGAAAATATGGAAGTATGGACAGTTCCTACATCACGTGGGATTACAACATCTAAAAATGGTTAGCGAGGTGAACGTTAGCATTAAACTCAAGGATAAGGATAAACTAATGCCATCAATTCAAAACCAAGTCAAACCAAAGGACATGTACACATCCATGTATATCCATGTATACATACTCTCTCTCTCTCTCACACACACACATATATATATGTATGTATATATATATATATATATAATACTGGGATAGGGAATGGGCTTAGCATGAACTTTAAAACCTATATTTGAGTTTTGTAGGTTTACCATCATGAATCCACCCATGGGCTATATGGGTCCACTGTTATCCCCTGAACAGGCCTTAGTGCGTGTTAGCTACACTAGCCAAAGATATAATAGATTATCGGGGATTTCTTTGTACCTTTCTCCCTCCATGACACCTATATATGAATATACACTTTGGGGATTCCCGTGTACCCCACAAGTACATGGTCATCAAGACCAACCCTCATGTCAGCAAATTTAAGTTTCTCGTATCAGTCTTTCGAACTCACACCTTCACGGCTAGCTAACACAACTCCCATTATTGCCCAATTAATACATTTAACACATAATCCAATCACCAATTTAAGTATTCAAACATTAAGACATTATTAAGTGGTATCTTCATACGAATCATAGCTTGCAAACAATTTTATTACACAACACTTGGATTCACATGTACTCCGCAAACTCAATTATTAAAATCACTTGGGAGATTCTCGTGTACCCCACAAGGTTTTTAAAGCCGTCATACCCATTTAACCATTTATACCATGCATTAGTTTCGCGAAATAAGTCAAGCCAAGTGACAATGCACAAACCAAAATCAATTGTGCAAGCGGTCGAGATTATTACAAATTTCAATGCCTAACCAATTAATTTGGGGATTCCTTTGCAATCCTATTTCCATACACCATTCTTATGAACCCTAATGCATTTACCAACCATCAATTTAAGCACAATAGCTTCATAAATATCATGGAACAAGCATTTAAACAATTTATATTAAAAACCCTCAACCTATAGTTCAAAACCCAACATCAATATCTCATGAACTATACTTTAAATCAATGCTTTTACAAAATTGACACTGAAGGAAGAGTAACATGTCTCAAATACCAAGAAATTTGGAGAAGAAGAAACCCTTAGAACCCTAGATGACCACTTTCTTTGAAACCCTAGCCTTAACTTAAACAACGAGTTTGAGAGAGAATTTGGGAGTGTTTTATTGGGAATAATATGGTAATGAAGCCCCAAGAAAGGATTTAAGTCGTGGGGTCCAAGGGGTTAAAGTGGGAAATGTCCAGAGTGCCTTCAACTTAAAAACTGAGAAAGTATCATCTTTGATTATGAGTCAACCATCGACTCATAACCACTCCTTAGGACTCATCACCACGAGTCGTAACCAAAGTAGTACCACCAAGGCACCTATACTGTTATACTTATGACTTAACCACAGGATTTGTGATAGGACATTACGACTCGTAGGGTCTACTTGTAGTCAACACAGAACCTAAATTGGGACTTACACTGGACACCCTACGATTTCACCTAACGACTCATAACAGATCCTTACGGCTCTTAGCGAGCAACTCATTCTTAGAGTAGAATCAAGACATAAACTTAATAATTTTGTTATGACTCATTCCAATGACTCATCAGGACCCCCTATGACTCATAGGGTCCAGTCATAACCAGGGCAATGAGCTCAAGGTTCAAAGAATATTCAAGGGCTAAAATCTAAGTTGTTTTAATTCTTCCCAACTTGGATCATTCATCCTCGAATGATGGGTCAAGGAAATTGCTAGCATGATTGGACTCTATATACCTCTACTATTACCTTTAGCAAAGTTAGAAAATAAAGATGCTAAGAATAACACATACCTTAGGCATGATTATTCGGAGCAAAAAATATGAATGGATACTTGGACTTCATGTCCTCTGTAGCTTCCCAGTATCCTCTACAAACTTGTGGTTCCTTCATAGAGCCCTTACCGAAGCTACGTCCTTCGTTAGAAATCGATGAACTTGCCGATCCAAAATTACAATTGGGACTTTATCATATGATAAGAAATCTGAAATACCCACCTCCTCCAAAGAAGTAACCATCAAAGGATCACCCACATACTTTCTCAACATCGAAACATAAGTCACTAGATAAATGGAGCTCAAAATAAAGGGCAACTCCAACTCATATACAGTATTACCAACCCTTTTAAACACCAAATACAAACCGACATACCAGGGACTAAGCTTTCTCTTCTTCCTAAACCGTATTTCTTCCTTAATGGGAGATACCTTTAAGAACTCCCAATCTCCAACCTTAAACTCTAATTCCCTAGCCTCACATTCGCATAGGAATTTTGGAGACTTTGGGAAGCTTTAAGTCTATCTCAAATCACCTTCACCTTCTCAATTACATTGTGAACCGAATCCAGACTAAACATATTAGCCTCACCAACTTCAAACCACCGGATAGGATCTACTTCTTCTACCATAAGATGCCTCAAATAGAGTCATCCTAATGCTAGAGTGGTAAGAATTATTATACAAAGACTCTATAAGAGGCAAATGATCAACCCAACTAGCATCATAGTCAATTACACCAGCTTGAAGCAAATCTTTCAATGTCTGAATAGTCCTTTCCACCTACCCATCCGAATACGAGTGGAAAGCAGTACTAAGGCTAACCTTGGATGAAATGAATGCCAAAAGTGTGATGAGAACTGAGTACCACAATCTAACATGATAAAAATAGGCCCCTCATGCAATTTCATAATATCTTTGAGGAACAACTTAGCATAATCCTCTACCAAATAATTAGTCCTTACTGGCATAAAGTGAGCAGACTTAATCTTCCTATCCACAATGACCCAAATCGAATCAAACTAATTCTGAGACCAAGGAGTACTGGTAATAAAATCAATATTAATTATCTTCCATTTCCACATCGGCAGTTCAATCTCTTGAGTCAACCCACCGGACCTCAAGTGCTCAACCTTTACTTATTGACACACCAGGCATTTAGCCACAAAACTGGCCACATCTTACTTTATATTATTCCATCAATAAATATCCTTAAGAGTATGATACATCTTTGTCAAACCGGGATAAATAGAATAACGCAACTCATAAGCCTCAACAAGGATCCTCTCCCACAACCCATCTACATTAGGACACATAATCTGCTTTGGTACCTTAAGATACCATCTCCATCAATATCGATAGCTGTAACCTTTTACAATCCCCCATACCCCTTAATCTTTATTAAGACAGGATCTAGTACATGCCTCTTCTTTATTTCAGTAACAAGGGATGACTTTGCCACATCTTACACAAAAAGACCACCTTCCTCAGAGTCTAAGAGATAAAATTCAAGGTTAGCCAAATGATGAATATCTTTCAATAACCATGTGTGATAACCTGCTAAAAGCATCAACAATCGTATTACCTTTACTTGGGTGATAGTGAAAACTCATGTCGTAGTCTTTTATCAACTCAAGCCATCTTTTTTGCCTAAGATTCAAATCATTCTGGGTGAACACATATTGCAGGCGCTTATGATCAGAAGAGATATCTATATAGACTCCAAAGAAATACTAATGCAAATTCTTCAGTGAGAACACCATTGCCAACAACTCCAAGTTATGAGTCAATAATTCTTCTCATGAACTTTTAACTGCCTAGAAGCATGGGCCACTACCCTACCATACTACATCAACACAAAACCAAGTCCTATAAGGAAAGCATCATAATAAACCATAAATCCATCATTGCCTTCAGGCTGGGTCAAAATTGGAGTTAAAGTCAACTTAGCTTTTCGAATCTACCTCACAAGCATCATACCACAAGAACTTTACCTTTTTCTGAGTTAACTTAGTCAGCGGGGCAACTATAGTTGGGAAAATCTCCACAAATCTCCTATTGTAACTGGCTAAACCCAGGAAGCTCGGAATATCAGTTAGAGTCATGGGCCTAGGCCACTTTATAACCACTATAACTTTCTATGGATCCACCACGATCCCTTCACTAGAAATGACAAGACCTAGAAAAGTAACAATTTTCAACCAGAACTCGCACTTCAAGAACTTAGAATATAAATATTGATCCTTCAAGGTTTCCAATGCAATACAGAGGTGATTGGCATGATCCACCTCGCTCTTGGAATACACTAGAATATTATCTATAAACACTATGATGAATAAATCTAAAAATTGATTAAAGACCCTATTCATTAGTCCATAAATGCCATCGGGGCATTAGGCAAACCAAAAGACATGACTAAGAACTCATAATTACCATACTGGGTTTGAAAGGCAGTCTTAGGGATATCCACATCCCTAATCTTTAGCTGGTGGTAACCCAACCAAAGATCAATCTTAGAGAAATATCTAGCACCCTAAAACTGGTCAAACAAATTATCAATCAAAAGAAGAGGATACTTGTTATTTACTATTACCTTATTTAATTGACGATAATCTATACACATCCAAAAAGAACCATCCTTCTTGCGCACGAACAAAATAGGAGCACCCCACAAAGACATATTAGGATGGATGAAACCTTTATCGAGAAGATCCTTTAATTGCTTCTTAAGCTCCTTCAACTCTGCCAGAGCTATTCTATAAGGAGGGATAGAGATAGGACGAGTGTCTAGAATAAGATCTATTCCAAAATCAATTTCCCTATCCGGAGAGATGCTAGGAAGATCATCAGGAAGACCTCAGTAAATTCATTAACCATGGGAATATAATGTAATAAAGGACTTTTAGAGTTAGAATCTTTATCTCGGACCAAGTGGTAAAGACACCCCTTGGAAATTAATTTCTAGGCTCAAAGATATGATATGAATCTTCCCTTAGGTACTAGAGAACCCTCTTCCCACTTAATGACCGGCTCATTAGGGAATTTAAATATGTCCTTACGGGTTCGACAATCTAAGAAGGCATAACATGAGTAAAACTAATCCATCCCTAATATGATATCAAAATTGACCATGTCTAATTCAAATAGATCCACCAAGTCACCTACTGATATAGAAACAGAGTAAGGGTCTGAAATACACTTGGGGCTAAACTAAAATGCATAGCCTCAAATGGGGTCACATAAAAAATAGTGGACCCCTGATAAAGAAAACAGTACACATCATAGGACAAGAATGTCAACATATGATTAACGACATCAAGAAATGCCTCATATTTCAAAATAAGGGGAAGAGCCTTAAGCTCTAGCTTTGGTGCTTCAGTATATGCCTTTGGAAAGGGCCAATTGGTCTACTCAATGGCTCAAATTCAAAAATTTTACTCCTAATTTTGAACAAACAGTAAAGAACTAAGCACAACAAAGAAAACACTACTTTGTTATGAACTACCAATAGAAAATATCATTAATACGAACTATTACAGCCTGAATAGTTAGAATGTCTATAAAAATCCATATCACAACCACAATAACATCCAAAAAGATAAGAGAAATAAATAAAGGTACGAGAAATGAGAACCACCACCCCATACTTAAAATAAATAACTGTCCCAGTGCTTGCAAACAAAACCAAGTAATGATGTGGTGAACAACTCCCTAATCATGCATCATCTATGTCGTCATCAGTATCTAGACATATGCCTCAGCACCCAAGTCTGGTTCTACTGCTTTGTCCTCCTTCTTCGAGCCTAATCCCAGTATCCTTATGCTAAACAAATCACTCCCAATGCTTCCATTCATCATTAGCTTCACATTAATGCATCTAATTACGTCCAATTTCATCACAAATTATCTCTTCATCAACTAATCATGTCCATTAGATAAGGAATGCAATTATACCTTAAATACAATAGGAATAACACATTTTAGCTCATAGAACAAGTCCTATTATGGATAATTTTTGACATTTGGAAAGATAAATACACCAAAGATCACCATCGCACACTTAAAACCTAGTTCATCCTCGACAATCTCAGGCAATCACTATACACAACTAGTCTTCACACCACAATCTAGATAGGACCCCTTGTGTTGGGCAAAAATAAGCCACACACGACTTTTTAACTAAGTCACATTAATTCAATTATGAAAACACATGATTACTCTTTTCAAATGTCCTAAGGTGAACTTCAAATTGTTGGCAAACTTATCCAAGTTGTTCAACTAGTAATATTATAAGTCACCTGACTATCATCCATATCCACCCTCACAACTAGAAAATTACCCATATTCACTCACAATCTTGCAATATAAAATCAGAATGGGTATACCAAAAATAAATTCACTCACTCTCATATAGAATTCATATATGATATATGATGAATCATAAGCTTTCCCTTAGTGTACTACTCCACTAATAGTCGAATATTAGGATTGAGGATCAAATAGGTCTTTAATGGTTATAATATAAGCTAATAGATGGGTAGGAACTATTTGGGAAAATAGTGGCTAATCTCCCTAATAGATTTAGTACATCACATGAACATTAAAAATACTCAAATAACAACTAATTCTTTCCCTCAACTATATTCTGTTTTCCCTTTGCTTTGGCCCTATCTTCTTAGCTCATTCACATACGCTATGGTGAGAGTGTCTTCTATTTATATCTTATTCAATTGTGATCATTCTTCATAATGTTTTTAATTCATACTCCCAACCATCACATATCAATTTCCCAACCCAATAGCTATTACCTAAGGGCTTCTATTTCACCCTTTTCCTTCCTTATATTTCTACTCCTTAACTTAACTAAATTTCAAATAAAGAACTTAGGAGATTTGGATCAAATTAAGACCATTCAAAGAAGGGGTACAAGCTACATATAAAGCTTCCAAAAAAATAGGCTATAGGCTCAATGGGGCTAACTAAGAATATTCACAAGGGTAGGTAAACGGGGTCTAAAACATAGTTATCAACAAAATGCCTACATTATCTCCTAATTCTAACACCCTTTATTTTTCTTTGTAAACACACCAAGAAAGTTCTAGACATCACTATGCATGTAGAATAACTAGAAAATCTCACCCACACTTAGTGTATGCCAGATTCAAGTAGGATCCAAACAAACCTTTGATCTAGTAATTACACAAATTCAGAATTAAGCTAGCAGACCAAGAGTTACACTATTGAGATTTGGTTTCTCAAACTAGCATCCTTCTTTTAAATTTGACATGCTTCTATTTCAAAATAAGTATTTTCCATTTCATGTAACCATTTTGGACCACATGAAATTTCTTGAGCTAGCATTGTGATTAGGTTCTTTTCACTTCTTTATTTCCTATAACTAACTCTCCTTAAGACGGTCATCATACATCTATCATAGAGAAAGACACCTACTATAACGAGTTATTAACAATGCCATTAAGGGAAAACAATTTCAACTTAAGGGCAAAATAGAAAATTTTACTCCTAATTTTGAACAAAAAGTAATGAACTAAGAACAATAAAGAAAACACTACTCTACTGTGAACTACTAATAACAAATATCATTAAACTAACTATTATAGAATGAATAGTTATAATGTCTATCAAAATCCACATCACAGCCACAATAACAACCAAATATAAATATCCAAAAAGATAAAAGAAATAAATAAAGGTACGAGGAATGTGAACCATAACCCCACACTTAAATGAAGCACTATCCCAATGCTTTTCAGTAAAACCAAGTAATGAGGTGGTGAACAACTCCCTGATCATGCATCATCTATGTCATCATTGGTATCTGGACTATATACCTTAACACCAAAGTCTAGGCCTACTACCTCCTCCTCCTCCTTTGAGTCAATGTCTGAATCTCTCATCCTCAACTCTTCATCATTGGGCACATCATCTTTCACATGATTTACAATTCTAGCCCAATCTGTAGCATAGTCCTAACATAGTGACAAAGAGAACAATCTATCTCAATAATATGAATCTCATTATTTATCGCTGGTCTACCCCTCACTCACAGCTATAGTATCTGTAGCCTATACATCCCAGCTATAATCTCATCATTGCAAGCCTGACACTTAGGCCTAGTCAGTAACGGCCCATGAGCCACAGTTAGACCCTTAGTCCTTGATACATCCACAGTGCGAGTATCAACTACTGGCCTATAGTTAAGTGACTCCTCCTCAACGCTGTGATTTCTCAGGAATCTAGTTAACAAACAACCAAACCTGTATCTACACAACTGATAATAGTGTACCTTTTTCATAGTAGAAAAGATAACTGCACCTATATTGATATTAATATCATCATGCATCAATGCATAAATGATGCATAACTTATCCCTCATCACATCTGTCATATGCTTGCATTGGATTAGGCAATAGTAGATAATATTTCCCCATATCTGGGCTTTTCTATTTATCTGGGGAAAGGGGAATATGAGGTGGAAGCAACTGTCTTTATGATGATTCCATCGGGTGATAGAATTGTTTCCACATAACAAGTCTGATGTCTACATAGGGTGAGGTGATGTTGTGCTACCTCACGGGACTGCATCTACCACCATTTCACCTAAAAGAACATTTAAATTATGGTCTATAAATGTCACCACCTAACCTCTGATCTTTACCTTAGAATCAGTAGGGGTCCCAGTTAGTATAGAATTCTCTAACAAGGTGTAGGTTGTACTCCGTGGGATGCTCAAACAAGAAAGTCAAATGCAACTATTCTAGTCTTCTAATCACACTGGGATACTCTCTTTGTAGGCTTTCCTGATTGATAAACTGGTCTGGGGCATATTTGATCTCATTATTCTTAGAGTACCATTTCTTTGCCTGCTACTACGACCTATCTAGTCCCGTATCTTCTTGTTTACCCTTATAGGACTGCAGGAGGTTTAAGAACCCAATCAGCGGGTTTGCTCCTATTTTGTGAGGGCTCAAATAGCCCAGCAACATCCTTTCTCTTTGTTGAGAGATAGACATAGTACCTATTGTTCAAAACATATAGCAAACAAGTCAGATAGGACACCTAGTTGGACTAGCAAACACTAAGTGTGGAAGAGTATTAAGGACACCCCCACACGTAGTTGCTATCATAGGTGCATAGATGTATGAATGAGGGTACTCAGACTTTCCCCATTCAACATTAAAATTTCTCATACAAAGCACCTCAATAAACACAATAAACCATATGAATGTTGCTTTACTCAAACTTCAAGCACACACTAATTTTAATTAAGCATGCACAATTTTCATTTAGTGGTCGCTCCATATCCCCTTATAAACCAAATAAGGTGCAATAATGTTTATTCATACATTAAATTCATAAGGAAAGCATAATGAACTTCTCATTACATCTTAAATGACAACTCCCATTAGATGAACTACGTTGTAGAGCATTAGAGGCCATACCCAATTTTAATAGGTTCAATATTATAAGCATCATTATTGACCCATAAGCACACATACAGAAGAAAGTCAGCAATCACTAAGTATATGTAGATTTGGGGGCCATCCCATACTTAGTTGCTAACTAGGGTGTGTATCATATCCAACAAAGGTACTCAAACTTCCCTTCGTTTTGAGTCACACCCTATACACCATATTAGTTTTAACATGCAAACAAAATCTTCACCATAAACTAATTCAACTTACTCATCCAACAAAAGTTCAGTTTACAATTTTAAAGCACATGTCATTAGTCTAGTTAAACATATGCAAAATGAGTAAAGAACATAAAATGGGGAAATGTCTATCAAAGCACAAAATATGCCATATATTCAACTCATCACTTTACATATCAATCAGTTCAATTTTTTTACCTCATTTATGCATCACAATAAAGTCACTATTGCATCCGAATAAAGAATATATATAGTAACATGAGAGCTTACCTGAGTTGTCTTAGAGGATAGAAGAGAAAGAGCTTTCCTTTTGCATGACTAAATTTGAAATAGACGAAACTAGGGAGAAATTGAAAGAGAGAGGTGGTGCACTAGGGTTAGCTATGGGGAAAAATTATGAAATTAGAGTGGATTTATATAAGGGGTCAGTGTATTAGGATTGGGTTGGGTTAAAACCTGAAATTTTTATAAAATTCCACTAAAACATATCCTCTTTATGACGCGGAGGTATATCTCTGCGTTAGTCTTTATGATGCGGGCTTATCGCAGAGGCACACCGAAATTTGCACTTTGATATATTTTTTATCATGATGCAGGGGTATGTTTCCGTGATAAGCTCCACAACACGAGGCTATCATGGAGACTCACTGGAATGTGCACTTCGGGGGGAATTATGTCTCCATTTTTTGACCTCCCTTGATCCTCACTTTAATGGATCTTTTATATACCTGAGAGCTTCTCAAAATGCAGAATTTTACCCACTTCTTATTCTCCCCTATGCCATGAAGTTCCTCATTTCTGGACTCTCAACAAAAACAAAAAAATGCATAAGAAAAAGTGGGTTTCCTCCCACCCAGTTCCTTGGTTTAGGTCATGGCTCAACTCATCTTTTTGTATTTTCAACTTTTTTTCTCTTTTTTTTTCTTTTCTTTTTCAAACAATAAGGAAATAAACTAAACTATTACACTACATTCATGGGTTCCCCCCCCCCCCCCGCAGTGCCTTATTTACTATCGTGGCATAACCAAACTCAACTTCATTCTTTTTCAAAAGTAATGGATATCTTGTGACTGTCCACATGATCTTCCCAATAATGCTTAACTCTCTGCCCATTTCCCAATAATATAACACTTTTATCCTCACACCATAGTTTAATAGCCTCATGAGGAGTCATTTTAAAAACCTCATAGGATCCAGACCACTTAGACTTCAATTTACCTAGAAACAACTTTAACCTCAAATTGAATAACAAGACTTGCTGGCCAGGCTCAAAGACTCAAGTCATAATTTGCTTATCATGCCATCTTTCAGTATTTTCTTTGTACAATTTCATATTTTCATAGGCATGTAAGCAAAACTCGTTGTGTTCACTCATTTATAACAGTCTATTTTCTTTTGCAACCTTCAAATCAAGATTTAATTTCTTCACTACCTAATAAGCCTAATGCTCAAGATCCACAGGCAAGTGACACATATTTCTGTCCACCATGTGGTAAGGAGAGGTCCTAATAAGTATTTTATAGGCTGTTCTATATGCCCATAATGCGTCATCCAACTTAGCCGACCAATCCATATGCTATCCATTGATTATTTTCTATATTATCTGCTTAATCTGATGATTAGACACCTCTACTTGTCCATTATTCTATGGATGATATGCTATGGTGACCTTGTGTCTAACCCCATATTTAGCCTACAAATTCTTGAACCATTACAAAGTGTGTTCCCCTATTATCGATTATCGCTCTATGTGTGCCAATGTGAGAAAAAATATGCTTCTTAATGAATTTCATTACTACTCTTACATCATTTGTAGGGAGAGATTCAGCTTCTACCCACTTTGACATGTAATCAACAACCGCTAGAATATACAACTTACCATCAGATGGGGGAAATGTCCCTATAAAGTCTATACCTTAAATGTCAAATATCGTTACCTCAAGAATATTGTTCAAGGGAATTTCATGATGCCTTGATATCATGCCCATTCTCTGGCATTGGTCACACTCTTTTACATAAGCTAACTATAAAATAATTGTAGTGGGTCTGGGACTGCCTAAACCCATCATTTTGAAACAGGATATGGGAATGAGATTTATGCTTACCCCTAAATCACATAAACTTCGAGCATTGATGGATTGTTTAATTGTGATTTGTAAAGTGAAACTTCCTGGATCTTTTAGCTTTGTGGGTAATTTATTCTAAATTTTAGATGTGCACTCCTCAATAAGTGCTACTATAGCATATTCAATCAAACGGTTCTTATTTGCTGCAATGTCCTTCACATACTTTGTATACTTTGAAACACTCTACAAAATATCAACGAGAGGGATATTAATATAAACCTATTTCAAAATCTTAATAAGCATCTTGTAACAAGTCTCCTCTTGGTGTTTCCAAAGCCTTTGTAGGAATGATGGAGGTGGCATCATCTTTTCTATCTTAGTTACTTTGCTTTCAGCTTTTTCTTCTATAACTTTCTCCATCCCTTTCACTTTCACCATCATTAGCCTTGTGTTCACCTTATTAGGTTCCAACTTTGGATTTGGATTTGGCACAATATCACTAGGTAGAACTCCTTGAGGTCTAGTGTTCTGTGCTCCTATAATCTGACCCATTTGTATATCTAAGTTCTTTATAATCATTAGAAAAATCTTCATATCGGCTACCAACTATTCATGAGTAGCCATAATCTTCTTCAACATCTCTTTAGTATTGCTAGTTTGAGTGGTGGCCTGATTGCCCTGAACATTCTACTACTGATTCTGTTATACTAGATCCCTATATTGATTGTTATTCTCGGCCTGATTTCCACCTCATGAGAAGTTGAGATGATTCTGTCAGTTAGGATTATAAGTGTTACCAAAGTTCTGCTGTCCTTGATGATAAACATTTCCCACATACTTGATAGACTCTAGATTTGTTGTGAAAGCATCAGCTTTATGTTCATTGCTCCCAGAAACCTCACACCAATTATGAGCCTGATAAACTATATTTGCTATTATTAGAGTGGATTGTGTGACCCCCAAACTAATATTGCTGAGCTGAGTAGTTATTTGATTTTATAATCCAGCAATCTGAGCTGATATAGCCCTGAGCTGATCAACCTCCAACACACCTGCAACCATTTTTTGAGCACCTATTGCGTCAGCATGCCACTCAGGATTCCCCAATGAAATCCAATTCAGTAGAGTATATAATTAATCATACGTCTTCTCAAGTGCTTTGCTAGTCCTACAAAAGTTAGCTGACTTGATCTTCTCAAGTGCTTGCCCACCCCTAATGAAAGTTTGTACCAGCACATTATTAGTCTGATAAGGGCAATTCCTGAGCATACATTGAATCTTTCCCAAGCTTGGTAAAGATTCTCTCTATCCTTCTGCCAAAAACTCAGAATCTCGCTTCTCAAATATGCTGTCTTTTAAGATAGAAAGAATTAAATAAGGAACTTTCAAGCCAGGTCATCCTAAGAAGTGATGGATTTAGGTGGTTCAGCATATAACCACCATTTTGCTTCCCCCAATACAGAAAAGAGAAAGAGAGTCAATATGATATAATCAGTAGATACCTCGATAGGAATGTATGTATCCATGATCTCAAGAAAATTTTGAATATGTTGCTGTGGGTCCTCGTGAGATAAAACTATGAACTTCCAACTCGTGTGCAAAAGTTACACCATATTCTGCTTCAGTTCAAACCGAACACCATTCTCTTGCTTATAGATGCAATTAGTAACATTGTTCGTAAGTGGGATTGCCACTTTACAAATAGGTCTAGCTTTTACTCGAGCTGAAGAAACTAGAACCGCCAGAGATGGATTAAGAGGAGCATTAGGATCTATTGGATCAATAAGATTTTGATCTCTTTTATCTACCATTCGACCTTACTGAATTAGATAGTGAAGTGTTGTTTCCTTTCAACAATGATGAAATGCCTGTTCTGGTCCTAAATAGGGCTCTACCAATTCTTTTGCTCATGCCAATCCGATACTTCGCTAGTCCTACAAAAGTTAGCCGCTAAGATCAAATCGTTAACACTTAAATTTATTATCAAAAGCCAAAAAAATTAGAAAATTACTAATTATTAAAGTCTCCAACAACGGTTCCAAAAACTTGTTGAGGACTATCGCTCACACAAGTTCACATGATCGTACAAGTAATATAGTGAATCAAAGAATCAAATATCATACCCACGAGAACTACTAGATTAGTAATTTAATCCACTTTAGTTTTTGACAAAAAAGTATTCAATTGTTTTAAAGTATCACAAAGTGTGTCAATAGCAATGTAAGCGAGGTTGTAAATAGTACGAGTGAAAATTCCAAGGTTGAGGCATTATTAGAATCTTATAAATCTCTATTATTATCATGGTTATATTGATTATTGGGTTATTGATTCGCAGGGTTTAAATTACGATCATGGTCTTCTGAGCCTCTAACCTTCTACCTAAAGAGACATTGTAACTACATCGTTTAGCGGGGATGCAATAATCAATTTAGATACTTTAAGTTATCTTCCTACAATTGAACCAAATAAGGCTTCTAGGTATATTCCTATCCTAGTCGCTACTTTATTTTCTTCATTATGTAGAAGAATACGAACTTGCTCCTTAAAATCTTCAGTCTATCCCTAGGATTCTTCTTTCGAGTTCACAAAGGAATTACAAGTTCATTCTAATGGTGGCCACTCATTAAAATGGTAGAAACAAGAGAATAAGAATAACCCATATGATAAATCAATATTAACCACTCTAAGAATATCAAAATATAACCATTTTCTTGGCCTCAACCCCAGAACAAGGGTGTTTATCCATTCATGTTCAAAATCAACATCAAAGAAATATAATTAATCATACCCAAAATAAATTTTGAAAGAGAAAATGTTCAAGAAACCCTAAAAGAAGTATTGTAATTGTTTTTGCCTCTACTGTACGTATGGAAAAGTATCCTAATTGATTTGAAGTGTTCCTTCTATAGTGGGACAAGTTTGACCGATCATTATCCTTCACTGCACCGTAGAGCTCATCGTAGGGACTAGGTTCACCACAAGGCTATCGGGAACCTTTACTAGAATATTCCATGAGAAATCATTCATCCTCGTGATGTGGGGCTATCACGGAGGATTACTGGAAATTTCCATTGGCTTAAAATCCCTTAGTGTAATGCGGACCTTATCGCGGGGACTTGGGTTTGCAACATGGAGCTTGCCCTTGTCTTTCCTTTTCAGCTCATTGCCTATTTCCTTGATCCAATCTTTAGATCCATGCTTTTCGAGCCCAATACCAGTATCCTCATGCTCAACAAATCACCCCCAATGCTTCCATTCATATTAGCTTTACATTAATATATCCAATTACATTCAATTTCATCACAATATATCCCTGCATTAACTAATCATGTCCGTTAGATAAGGAATGCTATTATAACTCAAACACAATAGGAATAACACATTTTAGATCATATAAACTAGTCTTATTATGGAAAATTCTTGGAATTTGGGTGTATAAATATGCCCAAGATAACCTCGGACTCCTAACGGGTAGTGAGAGCATAAAGATGATTTCGACTAGGACCAGAACAAAATAGGGCACCCTTTGGTGCATGAGATAATGAAGTGATACAAGAACAAACCTAAAACACACAAAACAGCCACTAAAGAAGCAAACAAACACTAAAAATCTGAAATTAACAACACATAGAAGAAAAGGGATGAAGTAGAAGACTCAAACACACATAGACATTTCGGATTCAACATAAAAGAAGATAAAAGTGCATAAAATGTAAAGGATAGTAGTAAGACATACAGTCACACTAATGAATAGCCCCAAGGTGTATATCAAACACCCAGACACAAAACACCAATGAGAGATAGCACCACGCTCTTACACTCCTCAATTACACCTTTCTTGCCAATTGATCAACAAAAGTGAAATCCATCAAATGTATTAATCTCTTAAGTTTCGGCTACACTACACTAAGCTAAAGGAAACTATGAACTAAAACTACACAAAGAGTAATACTCAATTTCAATTCATCAAAGTCTAATGAAAAGGGAAGCTAAAATGTCTATTTATACTTATTACAACACAATAACTAAAATGCTCTTAATGAGGGCTTCAAGAAAGGCTCCTCTTGAGTATTATTTTGTAGTGTAAAAAGTACTTAGTGCCCTCAATGAGAGGTGCCTCTTGAGTGTGGGAACCCTCTTCCTTTCTTCACTTGGACAAGGCTTTGAAAAGGCTTCAAAAAGTTCTGCAATCACTTGAAAATTCCAAAAATTGAACCTTCTACAAGACCTTGTACTCTTTGTTCTCTTCATGATTGTATCATCCTCTCCATCTTGAAAGAAATTTGTCCTCAAATTCACACCTTACAAAACCAAAGAGAGAAAAAAAACAAGCGTGCAATCCTCTTAGTAGAAGGGTTAGCATTAGTACCACAAATTATATAACCATGCCAAGGGGTACACTTTTGGAATACAGCCAACAATCGTTTGTTATGATCATGAAATACCTACTACAAGCATCACAAAGGATTTGGATAAGATAGATATCAAGGAAAGAGGAGTGAAACCTGAGACCACCACATATATCATCAAGCCATGGTTGTTCATATTTGACCTACATCTATGGGTTCCTTATGTGTGACATGAAAAGATTAGCATGAATGGCACAAAGAAGGTGGTTTTGGCTATCAAGAGATAAGGAAACTATAGTGGTATTAATGGTTTTACTTTACCCAAAAAGGTAACACTACCTTTGGCTTAGGAACCATAAGATACATTTGTTTCATTACCTCTACAAAGAACCTCATCAAATATGGTGCCACTATTGATCCTAAGGTCCACCTCACCCACACATCATTATCATTGAAACAAGGAAACCAGCCACCAAACTTACTACCTCTACACAATACACATTCAAAATTAACATGGTTATCATCAAAGGTAAAGAGGTAGTATAGGAAGGAATCAAGTATGAAGATATCACCCAAGGTACTATCATCTATAGAAGGGTCACTTGGTTCAAAAGATATAGCATATGAGGCACATAAGAATGGAATAAATTCAATTAAGCATATTTGACTTCTTCCTTCCAAACAAACAATCAACTTGGCATCCACAAGTTGGGATTCACTCAATTCAAGAACAAGTGTGTCAAGCAAGGATGCACATTTAGAAGCATTATCCCAAGACAACAATAACACTTTTGCCCTTAGGTTTTCAAAATTAATACCTTGCTTGTTATGTAGACCAAGCAAAAAGTTGGGTGTGCCAACATCATAATATCCACATTTGGCACCGGGGTCAAATGAAAGGAGTGGCCTTAGACATTGATCTAGACAACACTCTTTTTCTCCATATGCTTCACCCAATCTAAAAGATATACTCTCTAAAATAGAATACACATTATCAAAGGCAAATAAAGAGTAGGAAAAGGTGTCACACAAATCAAATTCAACTATGGTGTCCTTATGCATGTACTCACTAGTTTTAAGTTCATCATAAGAACCACACAAAGAAGAAGTAGATGGAATACCTAAATAAATACCACCTTCTCTTTCAAGACAGTAGCCCACACACATATTGAAACAATAACGAGCAGCAAAGGGATCATAATCAAAACCATTGGCACAAGTACAATCACAATTAGAATCTCCTAAATAATCTAGCAAATCAATGTCAACTCCACCCGATGGATCATTTTGCACACCCTCACTAGTTGTTGGCAACTCACATACCAACATAGAATCACCTTGATTTTCACAAGGGTCAACTAGATTGTGAATATTTTTTTTATTGGTAATGGAACCTTATTCAATTTATAAGTGTTAGCGCTAGATGGACACAAATCATTCTTATGAAAAGAATCGATTTTGTCATCTAAAGTATCAACTAGTGCTTGCATACCCACAACAAGAGTTTGGTCTTTATGCAACCTAACAACACCAAGAGAATCACAAAAGGAAGATTCATACACTTCTTCACTAGTAAAATCTGAAACTACGCCAATTTGGCCAGTACTAGCCACATCACAACAATTCAAGTTTCTAGGAGTGTAGAAGATAGCTTTGTTACCTTAGATCATGGGAAGTGTGTTCTTCACTTGGTTTTTCATCAGGGCATCCCTCATACTCCACATCACGATGGAATATGTCAAGATTTCCCTTTGGATTCATTTCTTCATCACATGTCCCAAGATTGGAACTTTCGGCCAAGGATTCCATTAACTCATGAACCATGTGTGTGTGTGGAACTCCTTTTTGATTCTTCTTTGATAATGTATGATCTTGAACTTGCACATAAGAAGAATCAAAGCTATGCAAAGTGCTAGAATTTGGGTTAGTGAAAAACAAGGATCCTTTGTAGACAAGATCCACAATCAAGTGTTCTTTTTTCTATCCAATTTCACTACCCATGGCTTTCCTTTCCTTTTCCTGCCTTTATTCACATCCTTCTTGTACCTCACTATTTATTTTCTCTCCATCTTAAGGCTTTGCCTCATTCTCTTTGGATTCTAACTTGTGGAGAGGAGGCATTGGCTTTTGTGAAATATAGATTCTTTAGACTCTTGGATCTTGAGGTGGCATTTGAGTTTGTGGAGGTTTTGGTGGACATAGTCTATCAACCCCTGCATTAATTCTAATCATGTCACCCCTCATGGATATTACGTTACCCTTCATGGATCTCAAGTCTCCTTTTATAATGTCAAAATCACCCCTCAAGTCTTGGGAAAGGGCATCAATCCGAGCCAACAAGGCTCCCAAAACATCATTCCTAAGTGAGGGAGAACTTGAACTCTCGAGTCCCATCCTCCTTGTGCCTAACAAATAATCAAAAAACAGCAAAGGAAACACCTACAAAACGAACACACAAGTTAGTTCAAAAGCCTCACCATACTCACACTCGGATCTCACCTCACACTTGATCTCACAAGTCTTGAAAACTTAGCAATGCTTGGCAAGTGAATTAAGTGGTGAATATGCTTTGGCCCAAAATAAATTTTTTGTTTGATATGACTCAAATAAAATGATGCATGGACTTGAACCAACAAACTACTATGAATTAAAAAAATGAGAAAAGTACACAAAAATCAAAGACACGAATAAATGGTCTCAAAACTAATTATCAACCTACTAGGTAGTTACTAGTTTGCTAGTTAGTGGTAGAATCAACTCAAAAACAATTGGAAACAAAAATAGAAACATAGAAATCTAGTTAAGAACTCAATTTGGTTGTTCACAAAAGTGATGATGTGGCAGCTTGTGATTGGGCATCATTTTTTTAATTTTTTTTTAACTTTCAAATTCTTGTTTCGGCCAAACACACTTAGGAGAAGAAGAAATTTCTTTTGGGAGGGAAAATTTGAAGGTTTGGAGCCCTTTTGGAGTTTCAAATGAATTCAAAATGGATTGGTTCCCTCAAGTGTACTTTCAATTGTACTTGCTTGTCCTCTTGTCCCCTCTTCATTTTTGGAAGACTTAGAATATGCTAGGAAATATTCTTGTACAAACACTTAGTACACTCTCTTTCTTCTCCCTTTTGGATCAAACAAGCTACTTGAATATTATTATTCAACAAGATTTGAAGATGATGGGTGAACAAGATGAATATTCAAGAGTGGACCATGGTTTGACCACTAGGTAAATGAACCTCGAATTCAATTTTTCTTTTAGATATAGGTTCCTTTTGCCAAGACAAGCACAAACAACACAAAATCAGCCACAAACACCCACAATATCACAAGGTCACATGTTACCACACTAAAAAAAGCTTCAATCAAGTCACAACAATGGAGGATCTAGCTAAAAACAACCAAATCTTGTTCCAAATGTACATCTAGACTCCTTAGGTGCTAGGGAACAAGGATCTAGAACTTGAAACCAACAAAACAACACAAAAACGTGTATATCTAACTTCTAAAATGCTGTCCAAATACAAAAACGTGAAACACCTTTTTTTTATTTGACTCTAAGACTCTTTTTTTGAGGAGATTTTCTTAGAACCAAGACTTAGAGTTGTGGGAACAACTCTAATACATGGCTTTTGATACCAAATGATACAAGAAAAAACCTAAAATACACAAACCAGCCCCTAAAGGAAACAAACAAACACTAAAAATCCAAAATTAACAACACATAGAAGAAAAGGGATGAAGTAGAAGACTCAAACACACATAGACATTTCGGATTCAACATAAAAGAAGATAAAAGTGCATAAAATGTTAAGGATAGTAGTGAGACATACACTCACACCAATGAATAGCACCAACATGTGTATAAAACACCAAGGCACACAACACCAATGAGAGATAACACCACACTCTTAGGTGCACCAAAGAAATTCATACTCCTCAATCACACTTTTCTTGCCAATTGACCAACACAATTGAAATCCATCAAATGTACTAATCTCTCAAGTTTTGGCTACACTACACTAAGCTAAAGAAAACTATGAACTACAACTACACTAAGAGTAATACTCAATTTCAATTCATCAAAGTCTAATGAAAAGGAAAGCTAAAATGTTTATTTATGCTTATTACAACACAATAACTAAAATACCCTTAATGAGGGCTTCAAGAAAGGCTCCTCTTGAGTGTTATTTTGTAGTGTAAAAAGTCCTTAGTGACCTTATGAGAGGCACCTCTTGAGTGTGGGAGCCCTCTTTCTTTCTTCAGTTAGACAAGGCTTTGAAAAGGCTTCAAAAAGGTATTCAATCACTTGAAAATTCTAAAACTTGAACCTTCTACAAGGCCTTGTACTCTTTGTGCTCTTCATGCTTGTATCATGAATAGGCAACAAGAACCTTGTTTCCCCCAGAAGCAACCTTACCCATGGGATAGTTTCTGAGCATATGCCTTGGATAACCATACTTGAAGCACCTGTCCCTTCCTTCATCATAAAAACCACGATGCAATCGATCATAAAATCTATAGAGAGGATATGATGGAGCTGATTGGGCCCCACTAGCCTGAGATTAGGCAGTCGTTGCTCTAGAAACATCCCCACTTAGAAAATGTTGGTCACCATACAAATTTGGGTAAGGGATACTAGCCGTCGTGAAGGACCCAAAATTTCCCCACTTCTTCTTGGACCATTTCCCACCATCCTTGCCACTCTGCTATTGATCTCCCCCTTGTTCTGAATGCAGAATTTTTTCTCTGCGTTCTCCCAATCTCAATTTTCTTTTTTCTCTTTCTCAACTTATTGCATATATACCATAAGTCAATAGATATCTATGTCCTTTTTTAACATACTCTCCAGAATTGAATCTCGAAACAACTCAAAAGAGAACTTTCTCATTCTAGCTCTCATGCTAGACACTAACTCGGAAACATATCGGGACAACTAATGGAATTTCAAGGCATACTCCTTGAGTTTCATCCTTCCTTGATTCATATTAACAAAATCTTCCACTTTTGCCTTCCTCAACTCTTAAGGAAAGAAGCAATCCAAAAAAGCACTAGAGAAATCATCCCATACGATAGAATTAACATCTTCACCTTTCTACTTCTCCCACTCTTTGTACCACTGGTATGCTATATCTTTTAATTGGTAGGCAACAAATTCCATACCCTCAACATCCAAAGCATGCGTAACCCAAAAGATTTTCTCTATATTATCGATAAAGTTTTAAGGATATTTCTCAACATTAGAACTAGTGAATATAAGAGGACTCCACCTTATAAAGTGGCCAACCCTTATTGCCCTAAAATATGGAGTGAAAAAAGCTACATGCTCAGACTGAGAAGGAACCAACTGAGCTAACATATGAATAGATTGACAAAATTCTGCATTTGACACATCATCTTGAGAAGCTCAAAGTGAACTTGAGGGGACCAATGGAACTCCAGAAGGGAAATCAGGAATTGGACCCCTAGACTGGATCTGTATCTCAAAAATAGCATGCGTCCCATCCTTATTGTCCTCAAGTGGGATAGAGGAGTTTCAATAAGTTTCAGATTATCTGGGAGGCATAATTTGAAAAGTAAAAAAATAAGTATTAGAGGAGATTCAAGACCTTAGACTTTATAACTTGAAACAAAATAACAAGAAAGGGAAACATGCCTAAATGTCTCATAGCCTCTCCCTTATAAGTGTGGCATGATACACACCCATAAACAAGACTCTACTTGATATGACTTTATTGGATACCCAATGACACCAAACCTAGGATCTGATACCACCTCTGTTATGACCCAAACCAGGGCCTGGCCATAATGGGTATCTCAAGTCCTATGTGGAACAAAGATCACCCCTACACCTAGTCAACCAAACATACCACACCCTAAGATTGGATAAATTTCAAACATATAACAAGATAACATACAGTAAAATAAGAAAGTTTTAAATAGATATCCATAACCAACCACCAATGGCTGACCAAATGACCAACCGACACTGCCCAATAACCTAGTAGTCCAAATAAAGACTTCTAAATAATGAACTAAAATTGAATACCAACAAAGTATTGGACATACCCCCAACAATAGCCAAAAATAAAATACAAATAAATAGTCAAAAACTAAGGGAAACCATAATCATGAAATAGGGTCTTTCGAAGTATGGAAGCACACTATTTTACTCTGACTCACTAGCTGATCCTGAATCCAAGTCAATGAGTAGGAGATATGGAAGTATGGATAGTTCCTACATTATATGGGAATACAACATTCAAAGATGGTTAGCAAGGTAAATTCTAGCATGTAACTCAAGGATAAAGATAAAATAATACCATTAATTCATAACTAAGTCAAACCAAATAACATGTACACATCCAGGCATATCCATGTATACACACATATATATAATACTGGGATATAAAATGGGATTAACATGAACTTTAAAACCTTAATTTGAGTTTTTTTAACTTTACCATCACAAATCCAATCACAGGCTATATGGGTCCGGTGTTATCCCCTAAACAAGCCCCGGTGCATGTTAGCTGTATAAACCAAAGATATCATAGATGATTGGGGACTCCCTTGTACCTTTATTCCTCCATGATACATATTTATGAATATACACTTTGGGCATTCCCTTTGTACTCCACAAGTATATAGTTATTAATACCAATCCCCATGTCAACAAATATAAGTTTCCAGTATCAGTCTTTCAAACTCACACCTTCACAACTAGCTAGCACAACTCTCGTTATTGCCTAATTATAACATTTCACACATAATACAACCACCAATTTTAGGAGTCAAACATTAAGGAATTATTAAGTGGTATCATCATATCGAGCATAACTTGTAAGAAATTTCATTAGCTAATATTAGGGGATTCCCATTACTCTGTAGACTCCATTATTAAAATTACTTGGGGGATTCCCTAGATTTAACTTGAAAAAAGAGTTTGAGAGAGAAGTTAGGAGTGTTTTATTGGGAATGATATGATAATTAAGCCCTAAGAAATTCTTTAAGTCATAGGGTCCAAGGGGTTATAATGGAAAATATCCAGAGTGCCCTTAACTTAAAAATTGAAAAAGTGTCATCCTTGATTATGAGCCAACCATCGAATCGTAACCACTCTTTATGACTCATCACCATGAGTTATAACCAAATTAGTACCACTAAGGCATCCTATACTGTTATCCCTACAACTCAGCCATAGGACTCGTAATAGGACCTTATGATTTGTAGGGTCCAGTCCTAGTCAACACAGAACCCAAATTAGGACTTACACTGGACATCCTATGATTTTACCTAATGACTCATAACATATCCTTACGGCTCTTAGTGAGACACTTGTAATCAGAGCAGAATCAAGCTACAAACTTACTGATTTGGTTACAACTTATCCCATGACTCGTTAGAACACCTACGACTCATATGGTCCAGTTGTAACCTTGGTAGTGAGTTTAAGGATCAAGGGTTGTGTTAGTTTCTTATCTGGGTTATGTTAGTTTCTTATCATGCCCAAATAATAGAGGATATGGATTACTATTCCCAAGGGTACAATGATAAGAGGCTATGATATCAGGGTAGTTTAGTGAGAGTTAGAGTGGCTCTTAGTTCAAAGTTAATAGTTATCAAGGTAGGTACCCTTATTGATCGTCTTCTCTACATTATGATCAGTCTAGTAGGCTCATTTACTTTGCACTTTAGATCACCAATGGAGGTCAGTGTAGCTATAGTAAATATCCTGATAAGAGTACTAGTTTAGCCTTCGAAAGGTTTATCCTCTAGGTTTTCTAGATGAGGCATTTATTTTGGGTCAACTGGATCTTCTAGTTAAATTAAAATTCCTAGGGCATGTTATTATTTTGGGGCCTTTGGCCATTTTTCTAGAGAGTGTCCCAGATGTAGAGCAGTTGTTCCTATAGTATAAAGTATTCCACTGATTAGAGAAGTACTATGCCCAGCTAGGGGTGGTATTTAGTGTGTCATTAGTATGGTCCCTTGATTGCTCATGAAGTTTCTCAGGCAGGTAGAATAAGAGATAAGTTAGGTGTCTAGCCAAGTGATGGGCGAGGTCAATTGTATATTGTACATGGTAGACCAGAGATAGATTCTTTGGATACTATCATTACAGGTATGATCCCATGTTTCATAAATTAGCTTTTGCTTTATTTAATATGATATACACTTATTCTTATGTATCTTCTTATTATGCACCATAGTTAGAGTTATCTTTGGATTCTTTATCTATGTCGTTATGTGTATCTACTCCCATGGGTGATTCTTTAGTAGTAGATCAGGTTTATAGATCATGTCCTGTGACTATTCATGAGTTTAATGCTCAAGCTAATCTTAGTGGGTTAGATCTGATGAATTTTGATATGATTCTAGGCATGGATTGGTTATTCCCCAATAATGCAATCTTGGATTATTTTGCCAAGACCACTACCTTAGCCATGCTCGACATACCCCTAATAGTGTGGCATGGATCTATTAGCCTATTAAGATTATTTCTTATGTTTAGGATAGAAGAATTATATCAAGGGGTTACGAGCCTTATCTTGCTTATATTTGTGATGGTGGATGGTCCTTCGCTTAACTTTATTTTTATAGTCCATGAGTTTTCTGATATTTTTCTTACCAATCTATCTAGTGTTCTTCCTATGTGTGATATTGAGTATATTATTGATCTTGAGCTAGGCACCTTACCGTATAGCTCTAGTTGAAGTTAAGGAGTTAAATTATAAACATTAGGATCTTCTAGGTAATGGTTTTATTACATCAAGAATGTCGCTTTAAAGCGATCCTATCTTGTTCATGAAGAATTAGGATGGTTCCTTGCAAATGTATATTGACTACAGGAAGCTTAATAAGGTGACAGTGAAGAATAGGTATCCTAGGCCTTGCGTTGATGATTTATTTTACTAGCTTTAGGGTGCAGCGGTATTCTTAATATTGAATGAGGTATGTTACCATCAGTTGAAGATTTGGGTTGAGCACATCCCAAAGACAACATTCAGGATTCTTTATGGTCATTATAAGTTCTTGGTGATGTCTTTTGGGTTAAGTAATACCCTAACTGAATTTATGTATTTAATGAACCACATGTTCAAATGTTATTTAAATTTCTTTGTGATCATGTTCATCGACGACATTCTTATGTATTTGATGAGTAGAGAGGAGCATATACAATTTTTAAGGATTGTGCTCAAGACTTTGATAGATCACATTTGTTTTGCAAAATTCTTAAAGTGGGAGTTCTGGCTTGAGTAAGTGATATTCGTAGGACACGTGGTGTCTAAGGATGGGATTTTGATGGACCCAACAAATATTTAGGCTATTCGTAATTAGGCCAGGCCAATATCACCGTAATAGGTTCGTTGCTTCATTAGTTTAGCTAGTTACTACAGGTGATATGTTGAGGGTTTTTCTACTGTTGCAACACCGATGACTAGATTGACTCAGAATAAGGTTCCTTTCTAGTGGTCTGAGAAGTGTGAGTTGAGATTTTTGAATCTCAAGGGTTTCGTCAACTCAATTCCTATATTGGCTCTTCCTGTTGATGGCGAGGAATTTATTGTGCATTCTGATACTTTCAGAGTTATTTTTGGTTGGTGTGTTGATGCAGTAGGGTCGAGTTATTGCTTATGCATATAGGCAACTAAATTTGCACGAGCCAACTACCCTACTTATGATTTGGAGTTGGCGGCAATAATTTTTCATGCTTAAGATTTGGAGGAATTATTTATATGGCCTGCATTGTGAGATTTACATGGATCATTGCAAGCTTCAGTATTTCATGACCTAGAGTGAGCTTAATTCTATGAAGCGTCGATGTATGGAGTTGTTTAAGGATCATGATATATCTATTTTATACCATCCTAGCAAGGCAAATATGGTAGAGGACACCTTAAGTTAGAAGGTAGCGAGTATGGGTAACTTGGCTTCTATCCCAGCTTCTCAGAGGTAGTTGATGTGGGACTTCTAGTCCTTAGCCAATTTGATGGTGTGACTTGATATTTCTGACTCAAGGAGGATTCTTTCTAGTGTGGAGGCAAGGTCTACCTTACTTTATCAAATAAGGAGTCACTAACTCGACGATATGTGGCTTTGTATTATCCATGATTAGGTGTTGAGTGGTGAATCTAGGAGGGATACTGATGTCTCCCAATCTATACCTCAAAAAAGTTAGAATGTGGTTGCTGTCAAATTATAGTAACCCAACTAGGCTGGGGTCAATCCCACGATGAATAGGTCAAAATCATATCTCAAACTTGTTGAAGTATTCAGAAGTGCAGGAAAGTAAATAAGTGGTTTGCAGTACTCAGTAAAAAGTAACCAATTGAGAATGCTTTTGGTTGTAAAAAATCTAAAACGAACACTAGGACTGTTTTCCCTAGGCTTCCTAACTCCATAATCTTTTTGTACTCAACCCAACTATCTAATTATTGCACATGCAAAATATGACAAGCTCGGTATTACCAACTGTCTTGTGACACGTAGGCAAATCTCACCCTTTACCTTGTGATCTTAGGGTGTCATCTTACTATCCCGTTCCTTTGATCCTAGTTTAACTATCACCTTGTGGGTCTCTAGTTATTAGATGAGGGTTGATAGCCTTAAATTACTTTCATAATCCCCTTTTCCTAATATCGATCTCTCTTTTAAAGACAATCTCGAATAAGAGTTGGTTCTAAGAGTTAGCCACCACTAAGAAGATAATTAATTTAAAGAAAATCACAATATATATGTAAAAGTTGATCTAGCCAGATCTCACACTTTCTTTACTACGTTCATTCCCTAGGGTTACCACAACCCTAGTTAAGAGATTAGCTGCTCATAGTTGTAAAATAATCCATGGAGGTCAATGAAGAAACCATAGAATTAATATCATAACTATGAAGAATAAAACCCAAAGTCTCGAATTGAATAATAACCCAAAAACAAAGAACAAGAGTATGAAGCGCATAAACATATGTCAAAGTAAGTAAAATATTACATAAGAACCCCTAGGGTATTTATAGAGGCTCCAAATAACAAAGGATACCTAACCAAAACAAAATAGGAAACTATGTCGGCTGTGGTCATGCCTCTGGTAACTAGTCATTAGGACTCATAATGACTTGTTGGATACTTTCGTTGCTCTCTTTTATCTTCAGTGGCCACAACTTGTTGTGATACATAATGACTCATTGACTTGAACTTTTGATGATTGTATTGAATTTTATCTTTTAGTACTTTTTGTCCATGTTCAGAAGGACTCCTTAACATGAGTCATTGTCTGTCATCATGACTCATGGGCTTCACGTGATTCCATTAGGACCTCAACTTGTCAACATTTAGGACTTTGGCTAATATGATCAGAACGATGCACACTATGACTCATTTTCATTCGTAATGAGTCATAGTCAGTCTTCGCATTGCTCTAGAAGTCACCTTTCCTTATTGTTAAGATAACGACTTGGGTCACGAGTCATTAGGTGACTAAGCGACTCGTTTCCCATTCAACACTTAGATTTTTTTAGACATTTTTCATCCATTTATGATCCATGCCACTTCCAACCTAATTTACCTACAACATACACAACACGCACATCATATCCAACAAAAAGGCCTAAGTATTTGTATACTTTCACTGTTTTAAGCATTGAAAGTTCCACGTAATCGTGGCATACCAACACCCTCAACTTAGAATGTTTGTATGTCCTCATGCAACAAAAATAAAATACAAACACGATTCTTAATAAGGAAGAACCTAAGATTCCTATGACAGTCTTGCCCTCATTTTCTTTACCTTAGTTTTGAAACAGTCAGGTCGGGATTACTATAGGACTTTTCTTGGCTTGTAACACATCTTTGGCACTACAATTACTTTTTTTGGTCCACTTTTTAACCAATTTTCTTTTATTCTACCCTTATTTCTTGCTTTTTATTCTTTTATAGCTCCTTCAGGTTGGGTGTGATTTCCTTATATATATATATATATATATATATATATATATATATTTTCTACCACACCCAACCATACTTTCTTTTCTCTTATTTTACCCTTCTTCATACTCACTTTAGACAACACACCCTATGATAGCCATCCTCAACTTAGGTGATTCTCTTGAGTTGAGGTGCACAATGTCCAAGGAGGACCAAGGCCAAAACAATTTCATTATAATGCAAATGGGAAGATGAAATATGTAAATAAGAAAATAAGTCAATTTAGGCTCAAAATTGGGATTGAGGAATACTTATTCACATTTAGTTAGTTATTTAGGCTACAAGTGGACTACTTTCAATAACATCCTATGATCCTTTCCTAACCGACTATCCTATAACCTAGGCAAGACTAATCGGGCAAGATCTTGGTTTAGAACATAAATGAAACTATGAAGTATCTCACACACATTTGACATAGGGTTACATCCACACTATTGTCTATTTGGTTCATGCAATTGTTATCTATGATTATCATGTTCCTAATCCTAATGCCATACCGAGATCTACAATAGTCACATATATATCACATCACAAAGTTTAAATTATTTTTCAAAAGGGTATCATTTTTCTTAAAACAAGAGTCATTTAAGCATAATAAAATAACATATCAACTGCCTCAGGTACTTATTTTCCTAGTTAAACAAAAACATAAAATGACATAAAACAAAACACAACCTAGAATAATTTTATTCTAGACATGCCTGTTCTACAATTAAATCGCAGCCGATGGGAAAAAAAGTAAGACAATAAAAACCCATAGCAGCTATGTGGTACACCCTTACCCCTAACTAAAAAATTATACACCATACCCAGTGCATTTATTACATAAAACAAGGGGTGAAGAAAAATCTGGGTGCCTTGGTGCCAACACATGCAGTGTCCATATGGGGGGTCGCAAAATAGGTCCTACTCTTATCAACAGCAGTCCTGATGGTGCTCGAGATTCTCAAATTAGTATTGGCACCAATAGTGTCTATTGCACTCAATGGTGACTGTGGTGGTGGGGTGGTACTACTAGTCAAATCTGCAGTATCAACTACTCGGGAGCTACTGGCTCTTTTCTCCATCTCGTGGACCCTCATTTGACGGTCCTACTCTTCCTAAACACTAGATGCTTTTGTAGCCTCAATCCGTTTATCGCCTTCTCTTTTGGCCTTTCTTTTCTTATTTTCTCTCTCTTCAATAGTGTCTAACTCTCCTACACCTTATATATTAGGTACCTTCTCCTTAATAATCTCTTCAATAATGGGCATCAACAGGAAGGGTCAGGCATGCATATCCTCTATGGTAACCCAGAATGCAGCCAGCTCCTCATGTATCCCCTTTAGATCCAAGGATTGTGCATCTTCCATCTTTTAGATGATCCATCTCTTAAACCCATAAAATTGAGTATGTATGCCCTACATCATACTTTGGATCTCTCCCTACACCCATGTCTTAACCCCTTCTTATATATTCTTCACCTTCTTCTCAACTGTTCTTAACCTCTTATGTACCTCAAAATAGAAAGACTGCAAAACTAAGGTATAGCTAGTGGGGGCTGGCCTAGAAGTGATCAATCTTTCCACAGTGGTAGAGTCAGAGTCTAGAAGATTTCTGTTGTGTTTGATGCCTGAGGCTCGAACTGGGTCATCTTAGCAGGTGTATCACACATATCGGTGAACTCCAGAGTATCAATATTAGGCCCTCCAACATGGAATTCCTCTCTAAGCAATGTAGCTCCTACCCTTACAGCCTTGGAGAAAGGGTTAGCAACATCCCTAATCAACCCTAAGTTAGTAGTCCTCCGCACCTGGAAGAACTGGTCAACTCCTAAGATCTGTAGTTCTTCCTGATCCAAGCATATCTATGTTAATAAGTAGGGGAATGCCATAGCTATATCTATTCTCACCGCCCGCTCGTAGATCTCTCTAGCAATCAACCTAGCTACATAAATATCGTAGCTCTCCATGACACCCGCTGCCAGGGAAGCTCGATCAGGACTTAGTGAATTTTCCCCATAAGTGGGATTCAACCTATGATTCACAAATGTCCACCAACCCTTTTTTACAAAGCTTAGGATGCCCTTCATAATCCACTGTGAAGAGGGTCCTCCGCCACCAATCACCCAAGAAGCCTCTTCTATATCTAAAGTAATAATGCCGGCTATCCACTGGTAGTGAGTAATCTTATCATCTAAATAAAATTATTTATTATGATTTTTTGCATCTCATCCATGCAATAGTCAATCTTTATTGTATTAGCCATTAACTAGAATTTTGGCCCATGGATAACTATAAAAATAGTTTGAGTAGAGATGTTCACCCGAACACCTTTGATCATCACATATTTCAAAGGGTTACCAACATTCCATAATCGTCCCTATAGATATAACCACTTCAGCTCCATCTAATATGCGGCATAAAACTCCCGTACCAATATTGGGCTATACTAGCCTGAAGCTCGGGTCATCTATTTAAAGTGGTAATACCTGTGTCTCACCTCAAATTTTGGCATGTCAGACATTCCAGTTGTACTCAACTTGGGCTCAAAATAAATCTCTTCTTTTGGTTTCCTAGTGGAAGGGTTGAGGGAACTTTTTTTATTATATGAGTCCTATATATCGAGGTACCCCTACTAGTTGATGATGGGCACTGAGGCAGACTCTATCTAAAGTGGTATAGTTGATGGATAAGGAAGTGGTATCTCCACCAGGGTATCACTTGATTTTCTCTCATCCTCCTCCCTCTTATTTTCATCCTTGAATCTTTTTTTCCAGTCCTTTTATTTTTGGACCCATTATTTTCTTCATCGTTCTCATATCTAGGGCCAAACTCATCCCCCAACACATCATCCTTTTCAGAGTGGGACTGTGAGTGGGGTGGTGATTGGATAGGATTGTTTATCCTTATCCTAGACTTAGGTGGTGTGTCTTCCTCTGGAGTAGCTTTGGCACGTATATAACTTCTCCCTTGGATCCACCACCCCTTTAATTGGGTATTCCTTTACTAACCTACTGGACTCTTTATTGTTAGTGGGTTCATTCATGAGATGATAAGTGGGGGAGAGGGCCTGCTTCCTGGGAGTTTTCTTATTGGTGGAGTCATTCTTTGGTGTCATTGGTAACTAGAAGAAACAAACATGTTATTCCATCCTAGGAAAATGAAAGAATAACAAGAAAAAATATCATAAGTATTACAGGGACTGGGCACCCAAGAGTCTGGGAATGACTCGTTACCACTGGTTACAAGTTATTAAGAGACTGATTAGGTAAAATAGTGTGTACAAATTATTTAATGGTCAGGTAATGAGTCCTAATGATTCATTATGTTAGACAACGACTCATTACCAACACTCGTTGCTCGACCAAAAACATGTTCCTTGATACATTATCCTTTTTATTCATCACGAGTCCTTACCACAAGTTGTTTTGTGATATAACGACTTGTGACATGATTTTTTATGTTAATAGAACCCACACTCCTCTAAACACCTATGTTACCAGTTGCTACGAGTCACGTATCAGCTTGTTAGGTGACCCTATAAGTCGTTATGAGTCTCGTAGCTACAGTAACATTTATGTTTAGAGGAGTTGGTCTTGACTCTCTCATACCCAATAGGTACTCAAACTTCCCCATGGTTTTAAAAATTTTTATCATGCTCCTAAGTCATCTCCATAATCCATTATTTAGAATAAATTTCATTTACTCAAGAAAAAGTTAAATTTTCATTCAATGATCACAATTTAATAAAAAGAATCAAGTAGTTTTTGCCAAATTGTGTACCCTTTCATGAAATAAACATATTAAAACATCACGATTACTTGATTTTTTTATTTTAATCCCTTGAAACAATAACGACTGATTAGGTGAGTCATGGGGTCCTAGCACTAGAAAAATTTCTAGTCTTTTTCTGCAATCCCAAGTCCTGCACACTGAACACATAAGTTACCCTATAATGTAGTAAGTACAAAACATTGGTTGCCTCCAACACAATGGTTGATTTAACATTGTATCACGGTGTAGCTAGGTTAGATACTCAGACTTTACCAACCATGGAACGACATAGTTGCCTTGGTTACTCAAATTTCACCAAGGTCCATATTATCAACCACTTTCACCTCATCACTGTTCCCCATAGAGTGCTTCACCCACTACCCGTTCACTTTTAATATGGCTTCACCATCATGTTCCAGCTCAATAGCACTATGTGGGTACACCTGAACCAAAGTGAATGGTCTATAGCACCTATACTTCAACTTTCTAGGAAACAAGAAAAATCTTGAATTGTACAACACTGGTCATAGGCTTGTTCAACCCATATTCAAAGTGAACAAGTACACCATGTGGGTACACTTGAACCAAATTGAATGGCATCATGAAATATTACATTGATGCTAACACTGGTCATAGGCTTGTACATAGTCGTGAGCATCCTTGAAGATCGTAGTCCAGTGATACCCATACTACAGAATCTTTTGGGCTCTGCTGGTTCTACCATGATGACCCCTAAATGGTAATAAATGACAAGCCTCAAGTATACTCATCATCACTATCTTAGGAATATATCTCCAAATAACTCTATCCACACAAATATAGAAAATATAAGGTTTGTCCCAAAAAAATTTCCGCACCTCATGCATGAACTACTTTCTCTACTGTATAGAAAAATCTTCTGAAACAAGATCACTTGTCAAAAAGTTAGCAAAATTAGAGAACCAAAGGATTTAGTCTTGAGATACTTCTAAGACTTTCTCATCTAGAAAAGTATCATCTATGTTAAGCTTATCACCTAATTTCTGCATTGCCTCTTCCTCAAGGCAAGACAAGTGATCAACTATAATGACCCTTCGATCATTTTTTATAATTCTATTTATTTTTTCAATTTGAGATTCTCCATAGCTGCCCCAAGTCATTTATGACTTGCTGGGACTAGCAGTTTCATTTGGATTTTAGAACCAATAACCTGTTTGGAACTCTTCGCTGGTTCTAAATAGCCATAGAGCAAAAAATTTAGTAAAACAATATTAGATGCAAATTCTAATTGTGCCAATGACTCTAAAATATCAATTTTAGGGTAGGTAGACCTTTGGTTTGGGTCCCAATGAACTTGAGATTATTTTGACCTATTGGTCGGTTAGAAAATTAGGAAATATGAGTGTGGGATCCACATTTGATCTAAACGACCTTGTATGGAAAATATAAATTCACCAAAAACCCAAAACATCGAGTTAAGTGGTGTTAAATAGTTCATTTGCAAGAATAGGACTGTAAATGAGTTTCGAGGATCAAAAATATGTTTTGACTTTGTTGGTACTGGTGCCATAGCGATCGTGACAAGGCCTATGGCGATCGTAGTCCATTTAATGGTGATCTCATCATCTCTATGACTGAAGGGGCTATAAATAGGCCCCCGAAGTCATGATTTTGCCATTTTCTCTTCATCCTGGAGACCTAGAAGCCTCATAGGGGTGAGATAACTCTAAATTGAGTCTTGTGGGTGACTTGGGAGCTTGATTAATATCTCTTATCATGATTATCATCCAACTTATGGTAAGATCTCATAATATTATTGATGAATTTCTTAGTTTTGTCCAAACCTAAATAGAGCTTAGGGCTTGATTTTAGCCCTAAATTACCTTTATTTTCACCCATTTCTTGAGGGTTATGATTCCTTGTTTATATATGAATATTGGATTGACATAAAAAAATGCATATTCCATAAGTGGGACCTACTTAGGGTTTATGATGTCATTTTTGGACCCAAAGCACAACGGTGTAATATTGGTATCATTATTCTAATATTGATGAAAAGGTTATGATTTTGATAGTATGATGGCATTTTTTGATTGTGAAGTGAAAATGGATGTTGGTGAATGATGTAAGGTTTTGTGGTTCAATTTTGAGGTAGGCTTCTATCAACTCTTCTCTATAATATGATGCGTGATATGCATTGTGTGTGAATGTGAATGTTAAGTTTAGTTTTGAGTAGAATAACTTAGTCTTGGGTACTGAAGTTAGGGGTTTGGACCCATAAGGGGAAATTCTTAGTACCTTTTGGAACCCCTTTTCTCCCTCTCCCAGAATTAGACTAGTTTATAGTATAGATATGATATAATGCTAGGTTCATGATGTGGTTTAAGTGTTGGAACCATGGATAGTATGCTTAACCCTTTTGGGCTAGTCTAGTGACCTTGAAACCATAATTTGGATTAAATTGACATAAATACCCTTGTTTCTAGATGAAGTTCCTATCTTAGGATTGGTTATGGCTTATTGACATCTAGAGGTTGAACTAGATACCTTAGCCTAGTTTGGGGCGTAAATTTCCTAAGTATGGAAACTGAGGATTAGAAGTGCGCTCTTTCGGCGCACCTTGGTCTAAGACTTATGTTAGCCCCTATGGACTTAGTTGCGGATGTTAGGCCTAGTTAGGACTATTAAGCCTTTATAATAAATTTACTTTTGTGGTTTGGCAAAATGTGATGACTTTC
This sequence comes from Capsicum annuum, assembly GCF_002878395.1. Lineage (NCBI taxonomy): Eukaryota > Viridiplantae > Streptophyta > Magnoliopsida > Solanales > Solanaceae > Capsicum > Capsicum annuum. The sequence goes on along the minus strand of NC_061113.1, from coordinate 138,381,403 downwards.
CTCGATTATGATTAGTGGCCTATAGTAATGATATTGCTCATAGTCATGATATATGACCTATAGATATGGATGTCTTACTTATAATAGGCCTCCTAAATGGGAGACGGTTACAAATATGCTTTATGGCCTACAAATATGATATGCCTCATAGTTAGGCTATGACATATGAATACAAGATGGTATACTAACATAAGTATTTATATAAGTTTTAGTTATGTATGTGGGCTTAAGGTCATGATTTTGATGTTGTAATAATTTTGGACACATTATTGGGCCAAAGGCCGTGGTATGATATGAGTTGGTAATCTAGGAAGTAATTGTCCTTGTAAAGGATATGACTATATTTTATGAATATATATATGTTTGTATACACATCTCTCCCTTATGGGATGGAGGAAGATACAGTATAATGTTTATGATTCTAATATTTGAATATTGGTGATAGCATGTATAGACTAGGTACATTCATGATCATTATTTTGGTAAATTATATAATTCTAGTTAAAATGTGATGTTATGACTATTCTTCCTAAATAAGAGGTAAAACCCAATTTGTATCTTAAAAGCAGATATCTTTACAATAATAACCGCCTAGCTTAATGGATAATCTATGTGTATAAAAAAGATTAATAATGATGATTTAAAGATTTGACCGGGATAGATTCCGGTTCATGAATTGACACTGTTATTTACAGTTATGAGATATTCTGATCCTTTCTACACTTTATAATGATTTAGTTCCAAAGACCACTCTGAGCAATGGATTTACAAACTTACACTCTTCAAGCCTCGGCTTGAGTCAGTGCATTTATTATATGTATGCTTATGGATAATGTGATATTGATAATGAGCGATGAATTAAGGAAATATAATATACCTTGCTTCTCTTTTCATGATTGTTTACTTTAGTCTTCATAGGGCTTGCACTTTACTTTATCCTTCGTGAGTCTTGCACTTTACTTTAGTCCTTGTGGGGCTTGCACTATACTTTTAACCCTCGTGAGGCTAGTTATCTATTATTGACATTGATTTAAATATTATGATAATATGGTGATACCTGGCAAGGCTGGAGAATATTATGCTAAAGTAATGATGCCCGGCAGGGTCGGAGGATATTATGATGATACGATGATACCCAAAAAGGTTGAAGGATGTTATGATGATGATATTGACACCCGACAAGGCTAGAGGATGAATATCATGAGGATGATGATTGTTATAATGATAATGGTGGTTATGGTATTGTGAATTCTGTTACATTCATACTTCTAGCATCGCCTATCACCAGTATATACCTATGTCTATCAGCTAGTATAGGACAGTTGAATAGATATGGGTCATGACTATGCCTTGTGTTGGTATATGCTGATTGAAACTTCTGATCGTAGGGTAGTGGGGCTCTGCATAGGCTCAGTTATATATATAGTTGTCCATAATAGCCAATTACTCACGTTTTTATTGACATTATTATTATCATTGTTATGATTAGTTTTATTGGTAGTTTATGGTTGATTGGACATTGATTCAGTATCGAGACTTGTGGTATGATTCTGACCTATTTTTCTTATGATTATATTATCATGCATGACCATTTGATGAATGGGAATATGAATCAGAACCCTGAGTATTCTAGCACTAGCTATTGCTATGATTATGAGGTCTTAAATAGCTAGTTTTATGATCTAGGCTATACTTCAAGTAGACCTCGATTATATACTTATATATATTTACATACCTAGCTATATTTAGCTATGGTGTTACCATATATCCCTTCCTTTCACTGATTTAGATTGTATATATTCATTCCTTAGCCTTGTATACTTATATATATGTATTCCTTCCACTTTTACTTTGTATATTGGCCAGTGATATATGGTATAGTGTTGAGATTTTTGAGTATGGCTGAAATAGGATAGTTCATCCTTGATACTTTCATAGCCTTATAACATTAATCTCTTGGACATAAATAGGATAGGTTATCCTAACTATATCATTGGCTATTTTATGTGGTTGGTGAATATTTGGCTATAGTTTTCGTTCTATTTATATGTTATATATATCAGCTTTATCTTTAGAGCTTAGTTGGTAGTTGCCTACTGAGTACCATTAGTTTGGTACTTATACTACACTTCTGCAGCCTATAGATCACAGTACGGGTTATCGCCGTTGATGTGTGCATCATGCGAAACAACCATGGTTCAGAGACTTAGAGTGAGCTCTTGACATTTGGAGTATTAATTACCTCTATACTATGTATTACACTAGTCTCTATGTTGTATTTGGAGATAAGTTATATCAGTGTATTCATTTGTACTTCACTTTGTACTTTCATATTATTAGCAACTCTTGTACTGATACGACCAGGTTTTGGGATTATATTATGTAATCGCTTCTTTATTTCATCTATTTCACAATTCATTTCCTTATATATTTGGTAGTCCATTACTAGCCATTTTGAACTACAGGTTTCGCTTGACTACTGGAGGTTTATAATAGGTGTCATCATGACCTGAGAAATTGGTTTGTGCATCAGCAACCTGGTTCTCCATTCTTTTTTTGATATTTTACCTCAAAGTCAAATTATTCCACGAAGAGGACAACGTATCAATCTCTACTTGGCATCCTTTTTCAACATAAGATACCTTACTAGTGCATGATCTGTATAGACTATGACTTTGGTCCCAATCAAGTAAGACTAGGAAATTTTCAAAGGTAAAAACCACCGAAAGTAACTCCTGTTTTGTAACTATATAGTTTTTTTGTGTGGGGTTTAATGCCATGCTTGCATAATAGATCGGGTGAAGGATCTTCTCAATCCTCTGGCCAAGGACAAACACACAAGGCCATTCCACTTTCATTGCACATAACCTCAAATGGTGAATCCCAATTAGGGGATACAATAATAGAAGCCAAAATCAATTACCCTTAAGGCACTCAAAGGCTTTGAGACATGCATCATCAACAACAAATTTGACCTCCTTCTCTAAAAGTTGCATAGAGGACTAACAAATTTAGATAATCCTTGATGAACCTCCTATAAAAGCCAGCTTTACCAAAAAGTTTCGAATACCTTTAACTAAGACTGGTGGAGGTAATTTTTCAATCACCTTAATCTTCGCTCTATCCACTTCAACACCCTATTTTGAGATTTATGCCTAATGACAATAGCCTCCTTCACTTAAAATGGAACTTCTCCCAATTTAACACCAAGTTTCACTCCTCACATCTATAGAGTATGTTGGTCAAATGGGCTAAATATTTATCTAAGGAGTCCCCAACTACTAAAAAATCATCCGTGAATACCTCTATCACGTCCTCCACTATGTTAGAAAATATAGATATCATGCATCTCTGAAAGGTGGTGGGAGCATTACATAATTCAAACGGCATCCTCTTGAATGCAAAAGTTCCATAAGGACAGGTAAAGTTAGTGTTGCCCTAGTCCTCGGGAGCAATAGAAATCTGATTGTATCTGGAATACCCATCAAGAATCCATACATACTCTCCATCTAAAACCGATCTCATGGGCACAAGTTCATTCTTCTCATTTGGGACAACAATGATCCAACCCTTCTTTGGTATGCGTTTAACTGGAATAACCCACTTGCTGTCACCAATAGGATAAACCACTCCAGCATCTAACCATTTGATAATTTTTTTCTTCACAACCTTCTGTATAGGAGGATTCAATAGATGCTGATGTTCAATATTGGGAATACAATCCGATTCAAGTTGTATTTTATGGGTATAAATGTTGGGTGGGATTCCCATAATATCTACAATGGTCCATCAAATACATAGCACAAATGTGATGGGAGGGCCATAGAAATGCTTCAACCAGTGACTCAACTAAATTAGCAGCAATAATTTTCAGTAAGGTATTGTCATCCCCCAAAAATACATAGCACAAATATGATGGGAGGACCTTCAATTCCAAGATCGATGGTTCCTCAATAGTGGTTACACTGGAGGAGTAGTTTTATTCTTCAAATCTAGATCTAGCTTCTTCAGAGCATAATTATATGAACCTCTACCATATAATGCGCTCACCATCTCATCCTACTCATTGATCCCATCACTATCAAAATTCATAATGCATGCTGCTAATGCCTCAACCCAAAATCTCTCTTCAATAGGCACAATAACTTTATCATCATCAATAGTCTCAATCACAGACACCACTCTCATACCCTTTGGTTGTCATATAGATTGACAAACATTAAAAGAGACTTGCTTATTGTTGAGTCTAAACTTCATTTGCTCCATCTTCATCTCAACCAAGGCCCTACCCATAACTAAGAAAGGCCTTTCCAAGATAATAAGGACTTCAAAGTCCACCTATCATTCAAAGATCATGTAGTCAGTCTGAAATATAAAGAATGCAACCTTCACCCATACATCACACAAAATACCAACCAATTTATTTATAGTATGGTTGAATTCAATAGACTTATGGATGTAGGTTTGGGTTTCCCCAACCCAAACTACCTATATACCACCAACGACATGAGATAGATGTTGTCTCCCAAATCATATAAAGCTTGAGAGAAGTTGAAGGACCCAATAGTATATGGAATAGTGAATACTCCAGGTCCTTCTTTTTCTTCACTAATGATTGGGTAGACACAACACTACGATGGTGCACATTATCTGCAGGCTCTAATCTCACTGTATTCTTCTTAATAACTAAGTCCTTCATAAACTTTGCATAGTCATGCATCTGCTTTAAAGATTCTACAAGAGGGATATTAACTGAGAATTTTTTCAACATCGACAAGAGCTTCTGGTACTTTCCTTCCTCTTGTTTCTTCTTTATTCTCTAAGAAAAAAAAGAGGGAGATCATGGAATGTCCTTCAACACAGGCTCAACTGGTTTCTCCTTTCCTTTATTCTTCTACAAACTTTTACCACCACCTGTCAATTACTTTATCTCTATTATATATGTCTCATCAATATCAATACTATCATTTTTTTGGATGATCAACCATAGGCATAGGGGGTCAACAATTTTCTTACCACTTCAAGTGATGATGTAAGACAGTGACCATTGCTTTAGGAATCTAAACTGCATTACTTGGAAGGGTGCTTGGCTATCTCTAATTCAAGGTCACTAACATTTGACGAAATTAATACTCTAGTTTTTTGATCAAAGTAGCATGCAATTCAACTTTCTAGGTAAAACCTAAGATGTCTTCCTTAATATCCTTTAGGCAAGTTTCCTTAATTTATCATTCCTTTTCTATCTTAGACAACATAGGATCCATCCTTGATTCACTATCATGACTTGCTAGTGGAACGTATGTGCCACCCTTTTCTTTGTAATCATCCTTGAATCTCCAGTCATCATCTCTGTTGTAACTTTAATCTCTATAGCTATCCCCATAGTAGTTTCGATCTTGTTTTCTTTGCTTCTTGGCTTGGAAACTCGCTAATTCTCTATCTAGATATTTTTTCTCTTCTTCTAAATTAGAATCATGTAATCTAGAGGCATTACCCAATAGCCTACTTTATTCATATTTTCAAAATTCATCATCATGAACTACTTTTTAAACAGCCTAACCTCCATCCTTAGTTGAGTAAACTCTTTCGCCACTATATCATCAACAACACTGTGCTCACCAGAGGGACCAATAGCATAAGTGCCAGCGCCTTTCTCTGCCTCCCAAGTATGCCACCCTTGATTTTCTAGAGACTTTTGATCTAATATATTTGATGCTACCTCCCAGCATAGGTGCATTAATTCTCTACCAGTAACAGTTTCTGCCATATCTCCCAAACTGGTGTTAAGGGCTCTATAGAAAATCTCAAGCAAATTCTGCCCAAAAAATATATGCTTAGGAACTATCATCAAATTTTTCTTAAACCAAAACAATGCCTCATACATAAACTCAGAATGTAACAACCTGAAGTTACATATCTAGTCTTTTAATTGTAGCATTCTGGATGAAGGAAATAAACGGTCTAAAAATGCCTCTATAACTCATTCCAAGTGGTAATCGACCCACAAAGAAGTTCCCCTAACCATAATATAGCTTTACCAATTAGAGAAAATGGGAAAAACCCTAGTCTGAGAGATTTTTATACACCCTAGGTATTATGTATGATGAGTAAATCCAAATAAAATTAATAAGGTGTGTGTTTGCATTATCAGTGGGCAAGCTTACAAACACACCCTTCAGGTTCAAAATCTAGATCATAGCATTGGGGATATCAAAATTTATATTCAGTCGCAATGTAAGAGGAATTATAGCTCCTATTGTGATAGGCTTCATGTATCCCAAGCCATCTCTAGATCATTATATGGTAGTAATTACTGTTAGTCTAGGAGTAATTGAGATCTACCACCTCTAACTCTATCTCAATTTCTGTCAATTTCTTCTCGATGATCAATGACTAGTCTTTGCCTTGCCAGCTCTACGCTGGGCATCTGCTTTCGCCTTCTATTAACAACTGCTTCTATTAATAAATATTCTACCCTTTGACCAATAATGTCCTAAGTATCTTGGAGATAAAGGGGGGGGAAAATATTTGGGTATCCTAAACCCATTCCAGATGGCCTTTACGTATGCATTCTATCATCATACTATTTGGATTTAGAATCCTCTATGGGTTAGGATTAAGTGGGAGTAAGGGATTTCCTTGACTCCTAGTGTTAGGCATATAGGAGTGTACACCCAATGAAGAACTAAAAAACCCAAAAACTTCAACAATTTCGATCAATAATCACACCATATTTCCATACAAAGATGCCAAAATTTAATATCACCCAAACTATACCTCCAATAATATACAATGCGATCGCTATTAAATTATAGTAACTCAACTAAGTTAGGGTCGATCCCACACGGAATAGGTCAAACTCATAGCTCAAACTTGTTGAAGTATGCGAAAATACAAGAGAGTATATAGGGATTTGCAGTATTCAGTAAAAAGTAACCAATTAGGAATACTTTTGGTTGCAAACAATCTAAAACGAACACTAGGACTGTGTTCCCCATAGCTTCCTAACTCCGTAAGTTTCTCATGCTTAACCCAACTATCTCACCATCGCATGTGTAGAATCTAACAAGCTTGGTATTACCAACCGTCTTATGGACTCATAGGTAAATCTCACTCTTTACCTTGTGAGTCTCAGGGTGTCGCCTTACTACCCCTTTTATTTGATTCCACTTTATTTATCACCGTGTAGGGCTTAAGTTATTAGATGAGGGTCGATAGCTTCAAATCACTGTCGTAATCCCCTTTTCCTAATGTTAATCGCTCTTGTGAAGATGATCTCGAATACAGGCTAGTTCTAAGAGTTGGCCATCACTAAGGCAATTAACTTGAAGGAAATCACAATGCACGTGTAAATGTTGATCTAGTCGAATATCACATTTCCCTTACTTTGTTGATCCGCTAGGGTTTCCACAACCCTAGTTAAGAGAATTAGCTACTCATAGCTCTAAAAAAATCAATTAAGTTCAATAAATAAATCATTGAATTAATCTCACAAAAATGATGAATAAAACTCAAAGTCTTAAATTGAATAATAAATCCAAAACCAAGAACAAGAGTATAAAATGCATAAAAATATGTAATATTATGTAAACTATTACATAAGGACTCCAAGGGTATTTATAGAATCTCTAAATAACAAAGGAAACCTAACCAAAACAAAATAGGAAAACTAAGTCGGCAGTGGTCACGCATCTGGTAACGAGTCGCTTGGACTCATAACGACTCATTGGCTGCTTTCATTTCTCTCTTGTGTCTTTAATGGCCATGAATCATTGTGAGATATAATGAGTCATCATTTGGGATGCGTGATGACTCCAGTGAATTTCATCTTTCAGTATTTTTCTCCTTGCTCATAATGACTCCTCACCATGAGTCATTATCTATAATCACGACTCATGGGCTTCACTCGTTTCCACTAAAACATCAACTTTTCAAATTTCAATACTTTTGGCTAATGTGCTCAGAATGATTCACTCTACGACTTATTGCCATTCATAACGAGTCATAGTCAGTCTTTATTTTTTTCTTGATGTTAGCCTCCCTCACTGTTCACATAACGACTTGGGTCACGAGTTCTTAGGTGACTAAACAACTCGTTGTCCAGTAAACACTTGGATTTTTCTAGAGGTTTTTATCCATTTTTGATCCATGCCACTTCCAACCTAATTTACCTGTAATATACATAACACACATATTATATCCAACAAAAAGTCCTAAGTATTTACATATTTTCACCATTTTAAGCATCGAAAGTTCCATAGAACCATGGCATATTAGCTACCACAAATTTAGAAGGTATTTTGAGGTATGATGGCTGAATTTATGTTTGAGAGTTGGAGACTTAGTTTAGCCAATTTTCCATGAGGCCGACAATTTCGCATATTCTATTCACCCTGGTATAGCTAAGAAGTATAGATATTTGAGGAAACATTATTGGTTAGAGTAAATAAAAAGAGATGAGACAAATTTCATAACTTGTTACCTATGTTTTCAGTGTGTGAAGTCTGAGCATTAGAGGCCTGGTGTCCTGTTTCAGATTGCCCATTCTCGAGTGGAAGTGGGAGTGGATCACTACGGATTTTGTTAGTAGTTTTCCTTGCACCTCCCATGGTTTTGATGGTATTTGGGTCATTGTAGATCAGTTGACCAAATTAACATATTCTATTTTTATTCAGCTATCCCTTAGTACCAATAGGTTAGCCCGTATCTATGTTCGTCAGATAGTTTGCTTTTATGGAATGCCTATGTCTATTATTTTAGATGGGGGTTTGATATTTTCTTTTATCTTCTAGAGAGAGTTTTAGTAGGAGTTGGGTACCCATGTGGATCTTCGAATAACTTTTTACCCTTAAATTGATGGGTAGTCAAAATGAACTATTTAGGTTCTTGAGGATATGCTCCGAGCCCGTGTTATGAATTTTAGAGGTTAATGGGAGAAACACTTAGAATTGGTAGAGTTAGCGTATAATAAGAGCTACAATTAAAGTATTAATATGACATCATTTGAGGCACTATATGGTATGCATTATCGACTTTTGATAGGTTGGTTTAAGATCTCTAAGGTTTGATTCTGTGGTACTGACTTGCTTTAGGAGTTGTTAGATAGATTCAGGGTGATTCAGGATAGGCTGAAGGTAACTCAGAGTAGGCAAAATGCTTATGCAGATCATAAACTTCGTGCCTTAAGGTTTGGAGTTTGAGACTATGCATTTGTCTGAGTACCACCCATGAAGGATGTGATGAGGTTTAGGAGAAAAGGCAAGCTCATCCCTAGATATATTGAACCTTTTGTGATCATTCACGTAGTTAGAGAGGTGTCTTATATGTTAGACTTACCCCCTAAATTTTGTTGTTGTTCATCTGGTTTTCCATGTTTTATGTTGCAGCACTACATATTCGATGAGTCTTATGTACTTTATTAGGCTCAGTTCATTTGGATGTGAGGTTGACCTTTATGGAGTCGATGTTCATATTGGCTAGAGATGTCTGGCAGTTAGGATATAGAGTGATTCCAGTTGTTAAGGTTTAGTGGAGACACCGCCCAATAGAGAAGGCTACTTGGGATATCAGGAGCCAGATGCGAGCCCAGTATCCTCATATATTTAAGCCTTTAGGTACATCCTAAACCTTTACTTTCAAAGATAAAAGTTCTTTTGGTAATGGATAATATAGTTACCCTTGAGGCCATTTGCTGCATTTCTATGATTTTTACCATTTAGAGCTTTCCTATAGCTTTCCCAAGTCATTTATGACTTGCTGGAGCTAACAGCTCAATTATCGGCTAGTTCATTTATTTTTTAGATCCAATTCCTTATTTTAAAGTCTTCGCTGGTATGAATTAGCTTGGATGAAAATTTCTATCTAACGACCTCGTATCCCAATTTTGATGGATCCATATGGTCCGGAATGATGAATTTTGGCTAAGGAAACCTTTGGTTTGGGTTGTAAGGCTTCCAAACTCATTTTGGGCTAGTGGTAAGAAATTTATAAAAGTGGCCCATGGGTGTGGGTCCTACTTTTAGTCAAAAAGATCTCGAATAGAAATTTCAACTGCGCAATTGAGTTCAAAATATCAAATTTGATAGGGTAGCATAGTTTATTTGTGTTCTCAGGGTTCCAAATGAATCCCAAGCTGTCGATGGAGAGTTGGAATTTTCCAAGTCTCAGCTGGTGCATTCACCAAAATGACACGTAGGTCGCTTTAGCACAGGAAGCTTAAGCATCCATCCGATCGATAAACGACCATGCCAGCTATCTAGGTCACTAAAGCATAGCCCAGTCCGCTAAAGTAGAAGCCACTTAGGCAGTTGCTTGTCTACTTTAGCAGAGGGAGTTGACTCAATGCGTACCACTTAAGTGGTAAAGTGGCCGCATAAGTGGCACCTAGAGGGAATTAAATTTCCCCTTTGCACAATGTTCTCCCTATATTTTACCAATCTTAATAACCAAAGCCCTAAAGAGTATGTAAAATTAGGGAGGTAAATTTTAAGAGATCGCGGGGTGTTTACTAACTCAGAATAACTATTTCTTTACCATAAACCTTGTAAGTTTCTGAATTAATATTGGTTTAATCCTCAAATTTAGACCCAAATTCCTATATTATTATTGGTTGATTTTAGTGTCACTTGAACTTGGAATTTACCCATTCTTGAGGGTAAATGATCTTGAGCATAGGGGGATGCATTGATGGTTTCGATGGTCCGATTCTAAAAGTAGGACCACATGGAATTTTTATGTGATTTTGGACCTGAAGTATAAAAATGCAATATGGGTACCATTTTTATTGTATTTATGGTTGGATTATTAATTTTGATAGCATGGCATCATGCCAAAGCTTCTCAAAAAGGGAAATTGTTGATTTAATGGGCTTTTCCAGGCATTCTTTTGCATCTAGGTAGGCTAAGTTTATCTTTATCTTATATTGAGCTTAATTATGGTATGAGTATTATATTATGCTAGTTTAGGGATGGGATTTAGGTCTTGGAGGTATATTTAGTATGATTTGGATTTTTAGCCGATTAAGGAACCATAATTAGTCATAATTAACTTAAGTACTCATTTCCTAGGTAGATTTACTATCTTTGGACTAAATAATGGCTTATTTAATATCTAGTGGTGAAATTAGATACCTTAGCCTAGTTCGGGGCAGAATTTGCCTTAAAATTAATTTTTTGGATAGATATGGGCCCTTCCGGCCCCTCTTAGGCCAAGATTACTATTAACTCTTTGTAGGATCTATAAGCCTTGTGTATTATTTTATTTACGTTCTTTATTTACATCCTTAGACTAGTACGGTATTAGTTTCCCTTTGATCCTGCTGATTTATGTCAATAAGAATGGTTTGATTTTGATTATTGATGATACGAGTTTCGATTTAAGTCCGGCAAATGATGATACAAGTTTTGGTTCAAGTCCGAAATTGAGATGTTATTTATGATGATTATGGAACCATTTCAAGTGTTGTGTTTTATGGCATGGGAGATTCTACAGTTATGATTTTTTAGATATGGTTAATTTATATAATTTCTGTTATTACGTCTTTTGAATGTACCCTCCAGGCTTATGAGTCCCATATTTGGTTATTTACTTTATTGCACTTTCTAGCTTATAGGGTTTGGTTATGTAGTGATAGTTATGTTTTCTTTATTATTATTATTTTGGTTATTTATTTACAGTACTTAGAGTTATATTCAACGTTTGCCTCTTACCTTGACTTAGCTTATTTATCTCGCATTTTATTATATTATATTATGATTTAGCAAAGTCGGTCGATGATTCCTATTGAGTACCCATGTCATTGGTAATTTCACTACACTTCTATACCTTTTTTTGGTGCAGATTCGAGTACTAGCTGCTAGCGATGACGTCGAGATTTATGTTGGTCAGAGTTCAGAGACACGGTGAACTCTCGAAGCTAGAGTTGACCTTTTCTCCTTCTTTTGTTTTTGCTAGTCTTTCCATTTTTGAGACTATTGTTTATTGGCTTAATATCATTCGTATTATTTTGGATTAGAAGCTCTCGCACCAACATTACTAGGTCGTGGGATGTTTTTTTTTCTTTTCTCTTATTTCCCTCTATTTATGCTTATTCTTATGTTATGGCATGTATCTTATTTACTTGCTTATTTCTAGATTTTATGTCATTTCCGACCAATTAGCCCATTATTTGTAGTTTCAGGCTACAGTTTGGCTTACCTACTAGTTGGTTAAAGTAGATGCCATCATGACCTGAGGAATAGTGTTGTGAAAGTCCACTGCACTAATAGTCGATACCTATGCACTCCTCATCAACTGAGTGAAGCAACATTGAAAATCCAATATCATGCTGAACTATAGCACCTTGTCTCAAATCTCCTCCACGATGATCTATAGGATATTCAGCTCCAATCTTGATACAAGTGCAATAATTAAACAAGTGTTGGTCGCAACCAATATATTATCATTGGTTGTAGGTGTGATCCAGTGGCAATGGACCACCAGGCTTTGGCGGTGATATTTGAAGTATGTTTATAAATTGCCACCCCGTTGACCCATGGACATTCTTACCCGCTTCAGCGATGTGTTCCGCTAGCCACCTGTAGTGCATAATCTTATCATTAACACTCAATATCTTCACCCTCTTTAAATATGTCATCTAAAATTCATACTTCAGAGTCTCCATAGTAGGCTCAAATTTTTATTCGAACAAGGTTTTTAGATGGCCTTAATAGAGATATCTACCTTATTATCCTAGACTCAAATGGTTTTAAGTTTGTCCTTCTTTTTGATGTCTCTATCCTTCCCAAAAGGAGTCATATTTTTTGTATTGTCACATACCTGGCATAAAATTTCCTCACCAACTCTAGTATATAGTTCCATAGGGCTTTTTTCATCTGCTCCATCTCATACCTTAAAAAGCCTCATAGTAGCTCCAGGAGTTTTTGGAGTGACTTAGAAAAAAGTCGGGGCTCCTACTAAATACTTCTCTTCTTGTTACCCCAATATGTTAGTAAGACCCCTTCAATATAGTAATCCTACGCATTAGCAACCATTCACCATCTAAAATCCACACTCCTTTGAGGTGGGAAAACAACAATATCCTTGGAGGAATAAGGGTTAGACTCCTCCTTCTTCTGTGAGGAACTCTCATCATCTCCCTATATACCGCAATCTTGTTAGGTACCTTGGATTTTCTCTTCATACTGGGGAAGGTTAGGGGTTGCTGTTTTGACCAAGGACGTAGATGTTGTGGCCTTGGCTTATTCCTTCTCATTTTCCTTCTTCCTCGTGGTCTGAGGTGAATTTTTTTCATTAGTTGAACTAATGTAAAAGTCCACCTTGGTCCTACTAAAGCTATTAGATTCACTCTCCGAGGTTGAAGGTGTGTCCTTGGGTGCCCTCTTCTTAGAGATGTCCTTCTACAACTTTGTTTGTGCCTTTGGTTTGATTGTACATGTATCATATAAAGTTATAATAAATTTTTAAGGATTTGATATAGGCTTAGGAAATTTGATAGAAGACCTTTCCTGCGATTGTGCAATGAAGAAATGATCATGCCTTTCTATCTAGAAGACTTTTATAAAATAACTATGGAAAATTTGCATTAGATGAGATACTCCTATAATAGTGGAATAAAGGAACAATCTTACCTTCAAATTATAGGACCACTTCCCACTTATTGCAGAGGTGTCTCACTAAATGTAAATGACTCACATAATCTGGAGTATCTGAAATACTAAAATCAGAAATAATGAACAGCAAATCATACTTTATAAATCTAGTGAGTCATAACATTTAATTCTAAAATCTGTACTAAGTGTAGAAAGACCTCACTTCTGAATTTAAAATCTAAAAGCCAAAATCTGTAACTATTGTCTTTCTACAAAGAAAAATCTGAATAAAACTGTGAGCCTTTACACTTAGTTTTCTAAAAGCTTTTTTGTTATTCTTTTCTAATATGTTGTAAACTTAAAACTTTGGAAAAACTCTTTTAAACTGTTCTACAAGGGAAAATACTTTTTCTGAAGCTTATTTATAAGGGAGGTTCTTCTAACCGACATAAACTATGTCAGGTAACATGGAATCTAATGTCTCATCCTCCTAAGGAGGAAACTTCACATTAGGAAGAGGTGTCATACTCTTGCCAGAGAGTATAACCTACTGCCCATATGATCGATCACAAGCTAAATCTATCATCCATATTAGAATAGGAATAATCTGATAATCTGTACCAACGTTGGCTACATAGTTCTGTGGAAAATAGGGCATGCTAATCCCACACTTCCCGCTCAGTGCTAAATACTTCTCCCTTTAAAGCTGTATGCTTATTCTGTTGGAAATCCACTTTAAAAACTAGCATAAGGGTTTATAATAAAAACAAGTTATGCATCTGTCTAATTAAATCTGGATATAAAGCTGATATAAATTCTGTAATCTACAATAAATCTATAAATTGGATTCCAAAACTTATCTAAGGATTAAAAGATCAAAGATTTATTGAAAGTCTGTAAATAATCTAATCATAAGATGCTTAAAGCATCATCTTTCTTCAACTATCAGCATATACACTTGGGCTTAGTAACCCATGCATCACATTCATGTCAAAATATCATAAAATTTATGCTTGATATTGAGAATAATGATAATTCATTACAAAATCTAAAATTTACTGCAATAGCCATGAAAATATAGAAATAGACATGCAATTCAACTCTATAACACTTGAAATCTCAAAATCTTGCAATTAGCAATAATAGGTATGAACCCTAATTCAAATCTCATGAATATTCATTCAAAATCATATGAATTTGTCATTAAAACTTAGTTTTGGGCATAAGAATGAAAGAGGGTCCTTGTTCCTAAACCCCACATACCTTGGTAGATGATTAGATGAAGAAATCTTGAGTTATTGATTCCTTTTTGAGTTCTTAAAGATGGATTCTTGATTATATTGTCTTGGGAATCTTCAATTTAAAGATTTCTTAGAGAAACAATAGTGGAATTTGATTTCTTGGAGAAGAAGCTTTGAACTTTAGGATTTTTGTTTGAGAGGGAATGGATGAATAATGAGCATAATAGGCTTAGAATTGGTTTAATCTCATGTTTTGGATGGATTGGGGGATTGGGGATTGACCAAATTACCCATTTTAAACTTTTAATCGAAACTGGAAAAGCAATATTTTTCCCATTTTGTAGGCAACCGCGATACACAACTATAGTGGTGGCTCATAGGAAAATGACGCGTAGGAACTGGAAGTTTTTCGTGACTTGCCACCATCGTGGTACTCTATTGGAATGCCATTTTGGCTACCAAAGCGATACGGTAAGATCGCGTTGGTCTAATTGAATATGACAAATAGGAAGTTGGACCTCTCTGCAATGCAAGCTTATTATGGAGGTCTACTGAAAAGTGACAATTATAAAATTTCCCTTCACCGGGACGTGGTGACTGCCCAATTGGCATACTGCTTTACTATAAATACCCTAACTTCTTAACCGAGTATCGAATTTGGGCGAAATTGGTATCGATGGAAATCTTATTCAATTATCAACACAATGGAGGGTCCAAACATGGAAAATCCTACATGCATAAAATGGTATTCATTTTTGAAGCTAATCTTTGAAATTCTAGTAGTAAAATTAAGCTAGGAAAAATATGGGGTATTACAATATCTCCCCCTTGGGAACATTCATCCTCAAATGTAGCTAGTTAAGATGATATTACTGAGGAATCTGAGGCTATAAGCTATCATGCACAGCTGAAATAAATTGTATGACTGAATCTCAACATAGTGAGCTATTGAACTGATCTGTAAGTGCATTAACTTACATGAAAATAGCTATATGGATGAATCTGAGACTGTAAAAAAACTGAATGTAGGAAAACTATTACCTTCGATTGAATCTGAGTTTGTGGAGAAAAGATGAGGATACTTGGTACGTATTTCTGCTTCTACTTCCCAAGTAGCACCCTCAATAGACTGATTGGGATGAGAGTTATAAACTAAGGCAACTAAGATTACATATTGAAAATTCGCATCTAGGGATATACTTTCATGATTAAGTCTGGAACAATAGAAACCTCTATCATGAAACTGATTTCTGAGCTAACTTGCCTATATTTATTATAAAGAGTTAATTCATGCTGAGAGTTTGGACTTCACTTGAAGTGTTTATGATGCAATTATTCATGTAGAACTTTGAAGTGATAAATTATATAGGAAAGAATTATGAGACAACAAGGCTAAGATCATACAATGGGTATTACATTGTTTCAGTTGGGATGCTTGGAAAACAAAGATCATTCACTGAATACTTATGAGCGGAACCATGACTAGATATCTGAATCAGAAGTTGATGTGTGATGCATATACTGAGCTGAATTCACAATCTACTTGGACACAAACAAAACACCTCTTGGAATGGCTATACTCATGAAAGTTTAGGTAGCAAGACTAGACTAAATTGGAAGATAGAAAAACTATAGAATTTCTTCTGTCTGACTGTTAAACAGGATTGCTTGCTATACGAACTGAATAATAATGAAAGCTCATACCCTGATAGAGTATTTCTTCAACACTTTTTGAAGAAATTTCTAATGCTATTAGGGATTAAAGAACTTTGGGCATGATCTGAACAAAACATCTAAATAAGAAATCACAACATTGCTACCACTCTATAGCATGGAACAGAGACTCATAAGTCATAAGCCAAGATAGAATTACTCGGCCTTAAGTAATGCAAATTCTTACTTTCAAGCTTAGAAACACTTCTCAAACACTCCCTCAACTATACTATTCCCCTCAAATACCATACTCGCTTGATTGAACTTATAATTTTCACATGGCATTGATAAATCCATCTAATAAATTCTAACTGAACTAAATTTTCTCATTGTGGTCAAGCCTAACTCGGAATCACAAGGTACTGCACCCAACACCATAATACTACTCTGAACCATGGATTCAATACCCCAAGCATTGTCATAACTACTACTCTCTAAGATAATTTTTCTTATCACTTCTATAACAAAATTCAACCTCTTACTAGGAAATATTTAGCGCACAACACGCCCATCCACTTATATAACAACATAACGTTCAAGCCTATCTTCATTACCACATATGCACTTCTAAATAATTATCCATAAGAGCATCTTTCTTATACTCTCTAATACCTCTATCAATAACAACTTCTATGCATTCAATTTATAGAGAGACACATAAAATATTCTCAACTAAGTCATACACAAAAAAAATTCACCTCAATATTCCTTCACTTATAGACTTACATAAAACAAGCATACAACTATTTTCCCCAACATAACACATTTACTATCTCCCATCCACACAATTGCTCGTCATTACTATCTTGACCTTGGGGAGGTCACTGAAAGGTTGGAATATCAGGATCCAGAACATGAAGGGATACTAAGCATAGCTTGACACTTTACTGAGGCCTGAGGAATAGAGGTTTAACGATATAGATTCATTAAAGTGATCGAATCTGAGGGCGTACATAATATAAATATGAATTTTTCTTGATCATTAAAAGTGTTGCATAAGTACTGGAACTGAACATACTATAAAGCATGAGTATATGAGTCATGATCTCTATGACCTAAATTTTAGAGTTTAAATCTTTATGGAATAAGATTCCGACTGCTGAATAAATTAGAACTCCTTGTACTAGGAATTAGGGAGTATATGATTCTCTATTATGTGTATAAACATGAACTATGATCATAGAACTGACATGCACGACATGGGTAGATATCGAGATAACTGAAGCTCAAATATAAAAATAAGAATAGGTTGGGTATCATTATCTCTTACTTATGTTCTATAACATACTGGCATCACTACTAGAATCTAAGAGCTTGACTTGGTTACTCGTTCTATCATCTCTCCCTTAGCTTTAGGCCATCATTCTAAGCCTGAGAAACCCTTTACCAAACTCTAAAATGGACTACACTTATTGCACTCTAGAGTTTGGAATACAACAATACACGTAAGTAATAAACTTACTCTGAAAGACGACACCTGAAAGTGTAAACCCCACTTCTAATACTTCCTTCTGAGGTACAGCTCTATCTTTCTATAGCCCTACTAGTTATCATATAATATCTTGAGCACTTACTAAATTAGAATCTTCATAAGTATTACCACATCCTGAGTTTACACTATTTAAAGCTTCAACTCTCATTTTTATTCGCTCAATCTTTAAAGTTTCAAACCTAGATTTTAACACTTAACACGGATATCTTAAACCTTTAATAAACCATACTGCTTCCGTCATAGTCTACTAATATCGTATCTCTAAACTTATATTTATAAACCATAAGAATCAAGATTATACCAAAAAGGATCAACATCATCAATGAAAACTCCTTAATTTAGCTATTAAGAACATCATATACTATATAACTAGTCTCCTTCCTCTTAGCAATTCAACGGTACTACTAACCATACACAAAATGTAATAACCTTGGAAAATAATGCAACCCTATATCACCTTGGGCATACTTCTTCATCATACATACAACATCATACTTAATTACGAATTAAAATGGACTCAACTCTTGAGCATACTGTTCAAACCTACTAGATCACTTCTATATAACTAGCATCACTAACCAAGAAATCATTACATCCACCTTGATGACCATCAACTATTCAAAATTAATGTCTAGTGCTAAACATTATTTAACAACCCACCTTACATACAATTCTCACTTGGAAGCTATAAAATAAAACATCAAGAAACACTAGTCCACTAGAACTTCATAATAATAATAATCGGTCAAAATTATATGACCTATCTCATTATAATCCATTAGCACGTACTACTTCTACATATCACTACTATTTACCATTCTATACACCTAAATTAATGGTACTCAATCACCAAATACTTCATTAATATCCTATACTCTTCAATCACAACAATTACTATCAATAACTCCTTCCGTACTTTAAGCAAACAACACTTCTCCTTAACTAATAACTCCTTATCTACCTTTTACTAAACTAGCACACAAGGACATATCACCTTAACAAAACTAGACAATATGCCTAAGTTTATCCCTATACTTTCTATCAATCGTCATTCCCACTTTCTTTCCACTACTCTTGTATACCCATGTTTTCAACTATAATAAGGTTCTACTATTCATAAACCATAACACTAAAGTTCATAATATCCCTCGAATGCAAAGTTTATTTAATAGTCTAGCTTTATACTATCTCCTCTCATGAGCACTATCTGTATTGAAAAAGGGCAATGGGCAATCTAAATACATATCTAATTCTGTCTCAACTGAATAACTCATAAGGATGAGGACATAACTTTCAATTTGAGGGACTTATGACACACTAGAAAGCTCCTTTTAAGCCCTTGGTGTAACTTCTGATGGTAAATCTGAGAGCATTATTTAAAAAAGAATTGGAATTTTCGAATCAAGTTATCTTAAGAATAGTTATTGTTGAAGAATTTTGGGGTAACACACTAGTAGACAGGAGTTTTTAAGGAACAACTTTACAGCATGATCTAGAGTATAAAAGGAGGGAAACTTTTCTTAAATACTTTGTTGCCTCTCGAAGAAAAGTATAGACATCTCTGTACCATTCTGCAAGACTCTACTAGACACAGCTTCAAAGACACCCTAGGATACTTGTACCTTGTACTCTGATACCAAGTTTGTAATGTCCCAAAAATGATCCTGAGATGTCATACAGTGCTTAAGACCATAAGTCATCCCAAGCTCACCCTTCTATTGGCATGCCTCATAAGCAACTAAATAAAATACATAAATCTGAATGAAATAAGCAGAACATGACTCTTTTCTAAATCTGATTAATACAGAACTAAATTAAAATAATTATAACTCTTCTTTTACAAAACAACACTAGAATCAAATACATTAACTCTACTAACTGTCTATGAAGCCTCTGCTAGTATTGACTTTACGTAGCCAGGACATGACCCCCAACTATTCCAAATCAATACGACCTAATAAAGAAAAATAAAATACTTCTCAAACTATATGACTAACACAAGCCCTTAAATCAAGAGGACTCATCCTCTGCTAATCAAAAGCTGCAAACTTTTTGAATATGGTATGTGTACTACAACTGAATTGATACCTACATTATGAGACAATGTAGCACATAGACATATATATGGATCAGTACTTTGAGGATGTACTGATTATATGGGTGTGAAATGCATAAGTAAAATATTATCTCATCATCATAATTTGTAAAATAATTCATGCTAAATGTAAATGACTCACATAAGCTGGAGTATCTGAAATACAAAAAATCTGAAATCACTAATACTAGATCATACTTTATAAATCTAGTGATTCATAACATATAGTTTAGAAAGTTGTACTAATTTTCTATTTGTATGTCATACTGTCTAAGTGTATAAAAATCTTACTTCTAAATCTAAAATCTGAAAGCTAAAATCTGTAAATATTATCTTTCTGTAAAGCATAATCTGAATAAAACTATGAGCTTTACACTTAGTTTTCTAAAAGCTTTCTATTATTGTTTTTGGATATATTGTAAACTTAAAACTTTGAGAAAATTATTTTAAACTATTATGCAAGGGAAAATACTTTATCTAAAACTTATCTGTAAGGCAGGTTCTTCTAACTGACATAAACCATGTGAGCTAACATGGAGTCCAACATCTCATCCTGTTAAGGAGAAAATCACACATTGGGGAGAGGTGTCATACTCTTACCAGGAAGTATAACCTATTACCCATGTGATCGATCACAAGCTAAATCTATCATCCATATTGGAATGGGAATAATCTAATAATTTGTACCTACGTTGGCTATGTAGTTCTGTGGAAGATAAGGCACGCTAATCCCATACTTCCCGCTTGGTGCTAAATACTACTCCCTTTAAATCTGTTTGCTCATTTTATAGGAAATTCACTTTGAAAACTAGCATAAGGGTTTATAATGAAAACTAGTTATGCATTTATCTGATTAAATCTATAAGTAAAGTTGATCTGAATTCTGTAATCTATAATAAATCTATAAAGTGGATTCCAAAACTTATATGAGGATCAAAAGATTAAAGCTTTACTGAAAGTCTGTAAAGAATCTAAGCATAGGATGCTTAAAGCATTATCTTTCTCGAAATATCAACATATACACTTGGGTTTAATAACCCATGCATTCAATTCATGTCAAAACATCATAAAATTTATGCTTGATATTGAAAATAATGATAATTCAATTTAAAATCTGAAATTTACCGCAATAGGCATGAAAATATAGAAATAGACATGCATTTCAACTTCATAAACACTTGAAAGCTCAAAATCTTACAATTAGAAATAATGGGTATGAACCCTAATTCAAATCTCATGAGTATTCATTCAAAATCATATGAATTTATAATTTAAACTTGGTTTTGGGCACAAGGCTGAAAAAGGACCCTGGTTCATAAACCCCACATACCTTGGTAGATGATTAGATAAAGAAATCCTAAGTTATTGATTCCTATTTGAGTTCTTGATGATGTATTCTTGATTAT
The DNA here is from genome assembly GCF_002878395.1 of Capsicum annuum. NCBI lineage: Eukaryota > Viridiplantae > Streptophyta > Magnoliopsida > Solanales > Solanaceae > Capsicum > Capsicum annuum. The sequence continues at coordinate 138,359,867 of NC_061113.1, read as the reverse complement.
CTTGTCTTGGGAATATTCAATTTAAAGCTTTCTTAGAGAAATATTGGTGGAATTTGATTTCTTGGAGAAGAAGCTTTGAACTCTAGGGTTTTTATTTGAGAGAGAATTGATGAATAATGAGCATAATAGGCTTAGAATGGGTTTAATATCATGTTTTGGATGGATTGGGGGCTTGGGGATTGACCAAATTACTTCTTTTAAAATTTTAATCAGAACTGGAAAAGCAATATTTTTCCCATTTTGTAGGCCACCGCGATATACCGCTATTGCAGTGGTTCACTAGAGAATGACGAGTGGTAACTGAAAGTTCTCCGCGAAGTGCCACCATCGCGGTACTCTATTAGAATGCCATTTTAGCCACCGATGCGACGCGGTATTATTTAGTTGGCTTATTGGAATGTGGAAAATGGGAAGTTGGACCTCTCCACAATGCGAGCTTATTGTAGAATTCCAATGGAAACTAACAATTTTGAAATTTCCCTTCACCTCGATGCGGTGACTGCCCAGTTGGCACACTACTTTACTAAAAATGCCCTAACTTCTTAATCGAGTATCGAATTTGGGAAAAATTGGTATCAATGGAAAGATTATTCAATTATCTACACAATAGAGGGTTTGAATCTAGAAAATCCTACATTTATAAAATGGTATTCATTTTTGAAGCTAATCTTTGACATTCTAGGTAAAAAATTAAGCTAGAAATAGTACAGGATATTACCAAATGTTATTTTGATATTAAATACTTTCATTATTTTATTAAGTGTTTATTATAAAATAGAATTAGAAGTGAACTTACAATATTTTGTTTTCTTTCTTAGTTTAAAACCACTAACTTAGATGATAGGATTCAGAGTAGACTTCGCAAATTAAAGGGAAGAATTTTGGTTTATTTACTATTTTGGTTGTTTGAAATTTATAACATGTGAGTTTGAATGAGTTAATTTTAAAATCAAGTCTCCATATAGAGCTTAGGGTTTTAGATTTGGGTTGGGTTGGGTTGGGTCATAATTTTATTAAATTGATAAATCTAATAGATGACTCAAATATGCGATCGTATAATTTAACCATGATCGTATATACCTCTCATACAATGATGGATTAAGAGAACTTACCTAATAACTTATGACTGTTAAGGATGATTGTGATATATATCCATGATATATACTTAAAATCATAGGTTTGATGCATAATTTTCTAATCTACAAGTGTTGACTAGATTATGGGAACCACGACCGTGACATCAAGGTATAATCATGGCGATCCATCATATGATAACTCTCAAATTTTTATCCTTCAAGATCTTGATCAAATATGCTCAGATGACTGAACCCACGATCGTGGGAAGATCCCATGATCGAACAGTCCTCTCGTGGGTTTAGTCCTGAGTCTAGTTCAACAACTTTTTTTCCTTCATAATCCCTGCACCTATAACAAACATTAACTTATAAAATATAAAGTACAAAACATGGGTTGCCTTCCAATAAACACTTGATTTAACATCTCGACACAATGTGGCTAAGTTGGTTACTCAGACTTCACCAACTAGCCCATAGGTTACTTCTCATAGAGTGCTTAACTTTATGTCGTGGCATGAATTAATCTCCTTGAATTTTAAGATTTTATCAATGTTAACTTTCTCACATAACCTTATCTCTTCTTTTGTTCCCACATAGTGTTTTACACACTGACCATTCACCTTTTCTTACTAAGCATTGTAGGAAATTAATATAGAGAAGGAAAAAATTAGGTATTTTGTAAAGGGTTTGAATAGTAGTCTTTAAGTGGCTACTCTACTAGTGGATATGTGTAAGAAGACTTTTCAGAAAGCAATTGAGTTTGTAAATAGGATAGAAGGCTTATGAAGTAAGGATAGATGAAGCAGAGAAAAAAAACGTTCAAAAATCAAGTTATTTTAGTGGTACTTATTCGAGGGCTATGCTTTGCAAGGTTACTCTTCTCAGCCATTCTATTCAACTATGCCTACGTCCTTAGGATGCCCACCAGGGGTTAATAATCAATCCTCTACGGTAGATAGTCGTACACTTTCAATATCTTTAATCTAGTGGCCTGCCATAGACATCCGATGTCATAAGTGTAGGGGACCAGGTTATATTTAGAGATTTTGTCCTAACTACTAATATGGAGGATAGTTGACTTAGTAGCCAACTTCTAGTACCTTAGTTCTAACAGGTCATGTTGGTAGAGGATATCGTAGGGCCATCCATATAATAGGCATGGTGGCCATATTATAGAAAGGGATAGTTACCAAGCCAATCATGGTGGAGGATGTATTGACCGAGGTGTCACACAAAATAGTATAAGTGGTGATTAGAGTGGTGATAAGGCTCATCTTTATGCTGTTCTGACTTTTTTTGAAGCTCAAACTTTTGATGTTATGATCATAGGTACTATTTTGGTCTATGATCATATGGCTTCTATGTTATTTGATATCGATTCTACTTTTTCTTATGTGTCTGTGAAATTTGCCTTATGTTGTAACTAAAATTTGAATTTATTGATGCACCCATGTATGTGTCTCCACTAGTTAGGGTTTCTGTATGTGTTCATTAAGTTTATTAGGCATATCCTATGATATTTATATGGTATAGAAACTTGACAGATTTAGTCATTTTAGATTTGGATTGAGTTTGACATTTTTTGGGGATGTGTTGCTTATCTCCTTGTTGTGCTATTCTTGATTGATATGCTCAGACTATCATTATAGCTCTGCCTAAGATGAAAATTTAGAGTGTGAAAGTAATCTTAAGCATACTTTGTTAAGAAATATGTATGATATTAATGCCCAAAAGTTAGTTAGAAGAGGGTGTGGAGTTCTTAGCTCACCTTCAAGATGATAATTCAACATTTTCTCTAATTACTTTGGTTATAGTAGTGTGGGAATTATTAGAGGCTTTTCCTAATAATCTCCCCAGTATGCCTTCTGACCATGATTTTGAGTTTTGTGTAAACTCAAAGCTAGCAACTCACTTTATATCTATATCTCCATATAGGATGGCATCAAATGATTTAAGTAAATTGAAATACCAGTTGCAAGAGTTATTGGGGGAAGGATTTTATTCATTTGAGCATTTTTCTTTGGGGTGATCCTATGTTTTTTGTTAAAAAAATGGTAGTATGTGGATGTGCATAGACTATCAATAGTTGAATAAGGTTACTATTATATTAAGTATCTATTGTCTAGGATAGATGACTTATTTGACAAATTTAAGGATGTCATAGTGATTTCAAAGATAAATTTATGTCCAAGTTATCATCAACTTAAAATTCGAGCTGAGGACATTCCAAATACTACCCTCTGAACTTATTATGAACATTACCAGTTCTTATGTCCTTTGGTTAGATCAATGCCCTAACTGTGTTTATGAGCTTGATAAATAGAGTATTCAAGTCTTTCTTAGATTCATTTATTATTATTTTTATTGATGATATTCTAGTTTACTCTATGAATAAAAAGGAGATGAAGCTCTCTTGCATACAATATTGGGGTTGCTTAAGGACAAACAACTTTATTCTAAGATTTAAAGTGTGAATTTTGGGTATTTTTGGTGTCCTTTTTGAGGCAATGGTATCCTCTATATATATATATAGGGTAATGGTAGATCTATATTAGGTTGAAGCTATTAAGAACCAGGACAGACCAAACAATGCTACAAAGGTTTATAGTTTTGTGGGGTTGGCCAATTACTATTGTCTATTTTTTAAGGCGCTCGCTTCCATTGCCTTGTAGATGAATCTCCTGACATATAAAGAGGTCCTTTTTATGTGGGATGATAAATCTAAGGAGTTCTTTCAAAATAACAAGAATTTTCTAACTTTAGCTGCTATTCTTACTTTGCCTATTAAAGGTATGGATTTCATTATGTTTTGTGATGATACATGGACTAGTTTGGGCGCTATTAGGATCAGAATGTAATTGCTTGCTTCAAGATAGCTGAAGCCATATGAAAATAACTACCTAACCATGATTTGGAGTTGGTGGAAGTATTGTTTTCTTTGAAGATATGGAGACATTATCTATATGGGTTGAAGTGTGAGGTGTTCATAGATTACTACAGTTTATAGCCTGTGTTTACTGAGTAAGATCTAAATCTGAGGTAAAGGAGGTGGATAGAGTTGATCAAAGATTTATGAAATCTCTATTTTTATCATCTAGTCTGTTCTAATAAGGTGGTAGACATATTGAATTGGAAATAGAAAAGCATGGGAAGTTTAGCATAGTTGGAGGTGTCGATACAATCATTGGCTAGAGAAGTACAATATTTGACTAGTGGTTTTATGAAGTTGCAAGTGACTAGCAAGAGAGGAGCACTAGATCATGTTGAGACTAAAGTTACCTTTTTGAGAAGATCAAAGATAGGAAATGTTAAGACCTTGAGTTGAATAATCTTAGGGAAAATATGTTAAAAGGTGAGGCCAAGGAGGCCATTCTTAGTGAAGAGGAGTATTAAAGATTCAGGGGCGTGTATGTACCTCATGTAGGTAATATAGTCCCTACTATCCTTGTGGAGGCTCATAGTTCTATTTACTCTATACATCTGAGCTCAACCAAAATGAATAAATACTTAAGACAATACTATTGATGGTGCATAATAAAGCATGATATTGCAAATTTTTTGACTAGGCATCAAAACTATCAACAAGTTAATTATGAGAATGCCTGGTGGTTTTTTCATAGAGAATACCTATTTTGGAGTGAAAAGGTAACGAATAACGATGGATTTGTTGTGGTCTTCCTAAGACCCTGTAATACCCATACTATTCTTAGCTCGGTTCAACTTTCAGCTTCATGCATAAGGGGCTTAAGGCAGTAAATTTTGCACTAAGTATTGGGGACTTAATCATTTTTAAGACCTATAACTTTAAGGATTTTTATTTTAGTCTTATCGACCCCGAGATATTGGTTTTTGAGTTGATTCATATTCAAGGATGTAAGAAGTATGTCTTGGAGAAGTTTCAGATTTTTCGGACGAGGTTTAGGACATGTCTAGATTACAAAATTGGTGGGTCATCCCGATAAGAGTTGTGGCTATGTTCCCATTTTCATATAGACCACGTCGAGGTGAGGGAAATGAATGACCGCAATAGGACCACGTCGCGGTAAGCCTTTTACACCTAGTTTTGAATTTAAATGACAGAGGGGAAATTGGGTTTTTTTCCTCTCAACCTAATTGTTCATATCATGACTTAGGGCATCAATTAGGACATTATTTTCCATTCTTCTCCAACTTTCCTCTCAAGAAAACCCTCTCCTTCCCCTAAGAAGAAAATTTCAATTGCTTTCTCCCTAAGAAATCAATAATTCAAGTTGCCCAAGTTCAATAACCTTTAAGAAAGCATCAAGAATAGTATTTTTATATCAAGTTAAGAAAGTTAAGGTATGTAGGTTGTTCATTCATGGGTCCCTTTCACCCATGGAGTCCAAACTCCTTTTTCAATGAAAGAATGGATTTTTCTATTATTATGGTATTTTATATTTCTTAAGATGGATTTAATTCATGTTTTCATAGTGATTTTAAATTCAATTCAACCCATGTATGATCTTACACAAAATTTGATTTTCTCATGCTTTGAATTTCAGTTTTCCATGTTCTATTTCAAGTGAATTCCCTGTTAAACCCCCAAATCATGGGTTTTTGTCATACAATCATGTTTTTTCCTTATTTAAACCATTACCATGTTTAAATTCATGATCCCCACATGTTTGATGGAATGTCTATGCTTATGGATTTTGAACGATGATCCTTTTCTACAGTTTTTAAGCTTGTTATTACATTCACTGATATTTTAGTGCTGGTGGGTTATTAATCCCTAATACCTAAGAGTTTTTACACAAATTCAGATCATTTCAATAATGATTCAGTAAAACCACGAATTCTATTACATATTCAGTTGATGTAATCATGATGAGCATAAGAAATTACAAAATCCTATTCAGTCAAGCACCAAGCAAACTCAGGCATAAGGGATCACCAGATAGTAGAGAGTGTTACCCTTAGTAACAATACCTAACTTACAGAACTATGTAGCCAGCATAGGTTAGAGATATCTACCCACCAGTTGAGGATTGACAAGGTGTTTACCTACTAGCTGAGGGTGACACATAGCTTATTAGAGCACCTGCTAGTTCAGGGTGACTCATTATCTATTAGGACAGTAGTTTAGTGGATCTACACAACCAGTTTTAGTACCTATGGCATGGTACTGACACTCTTGTAACTAGGATTACAGGTTCAACCCCGATGATCTTAGATTAGGGCATGTCGGTTAGATGATACCTCCCATAGTCTCAATGTAGTATTCAATATATTTTTTGTTCAGGTTTGTATTAACCTAGTGTGTAGATTATCAGTTATTCAGTTATATAGATTATAATCTTTCAGTTTCTAGATTATTTCAAAAGCATGTTTATACTTGGTCTTACAATCACAGATATTAATTGTTTATGCATTCATGCACAGTTACCCATGTATTTCAACCAGTCCTCATCTCATATACCAATACATTTAAAGTACTAAAAACAAAATGTTCTTTGTGCTATGATGTCTTATATCATAGGTTTGGAGGCTCAGTTTTTGAACCGTAGTTAGACAGCCAACGTTACTCAATATCCATAGTAGTGAGTCCTCATCCCTCGAGGACATATTATCTCTCATTCAGTACTTTAGTATATCATTATGTTTAGTTAGTTAGATTTAGTTGGGGGCCTAAACCATCAACACCTTAGTCAGTTAAACACTTTAAAACAATCAAAAAGTCAGTTAGTTGGTTATTCAGTTTATTAGTCCTTTCAGTATTATCAGTTGTTTTAAATTGACAATTAGCTTTTAATATTTCACCAAATGCTTCAGATTTATAATTGAATCATATTTTCAGTATTCAAATTTTCATTACTTCAGTAAATTATCTTCTACACACATGTATGATTATTATTTTATTCAGTGCTCACAAAAGGTACCAACTCATGGGTTAGCTTAAGATCACTTATGATTTTAAGCACCGTTGTCTCGACTAGGGGGTAGGCCTAGGGTCGTGATATAACTTAGTATTAGAACTTAAGGTTTTACAGTGTCCTAGGGTGTCTAAAATTCGTATTTAGTAGAGTCTTGTGCATGGGTGTGAAGCACACCACACTTATGGACAAGAGGCTACGAGATATTTTAGGAAAAAAATTCACTTCTTTCAGTATTCATTTTATGTGAAAGAGCATGATCTCTATTTAAACTCTCTTTCTAACTCATCCTTCATCTCATTTTTAGACCATGCCTCCTAGAAAAAATAATAAAAGAAGGAATGGGGACCAGCCCATACCTTTGCCTGTTTAGAAAGATCCCTGAATGAACATATCTCTCACGCTGAGTTCAGAGATGTTTTTACTACCATAGCCTATTCAGTAGAAGATACATTGTTAGGTGCTCTATTTTATTTTCCCATTGAGGCTAAACCTAAACCTGTGCTCAAGAGATAGCTGTCCATACATTGATAGGGGATGTATGGATTCTTGAGAAGAGAGGAGCCATGGTGCCCCCTCCACCTAGACCACCCGGATCTCATGAGTGAATCAAAAGTTGGATCTACATTGAATCTCACCCAAATCACTTCATCTATCCTACTGAAAAGGAGTTTGGTTTCAAACCCCGATTTGAATAAAAGGAGTACGCCATGCTAATATGCTTTGGATGATCCACATCTCAGGGTCAGGCACCGATGAGCAGATTAAACTATCCATCTAGCTGAGAGCCCTCACAATTAATTCCTCCTAAATTGTATTGCATTGATTCCTCCTAAATTGCATTGATTTATCCTAAATATTTTATTTCAATTGGAATTTGGTTATTCACCATGTACAAGTATCCCCGCTAAGCATCCAAGTCATAATCAGTAGGCTACTACTCCTACCAATCCAGTGGAAAATATAGCTGCATCTAGGATTTAGGATTTTAACCAAATGAATCTTCCTTTATTTTCAGAATCTAAGTCTTAGGAGAATTCACAGGAGTTCTTGGATATGGTGCAGAAGGTGACCGGTATCATGGGCATCACTTTGAGTGAGAGTAGAAAATTGGCTGCATATTAGTTGCATGATATATCTCACACCTGGTTTAAGTAGTGGAAGGAGGACTGTGGTGTTGATACAGGGCCTGTTGAGTGGGAAGATTTTACCACGACTTTTCTAGACAAGTAGTTTTAACTTTTCCCACCCAACTTTAGAAAGTGGTAGCCATTCTCAGTTCCATCAAAAGTTTTCATCCCCATCTCTACTTTAGCTAGAGTGCAAGTCCCTAGGTTTAGGTAAGATAGTTAGGATAAGGTGCCAGGCTCTATGTCCCAGGGTAGTGTGAACAGTAGTAGTACTAATCCACTCTATGGGAAATATGGCAGGTATTATCATGGTATGTGTAGTGCTAGAATTAATGTGTGTTTTGGATATGGCAAGCCAAGCCACAGAGTCAAATATTGCCTAAAGGCTGGTTAGCAGGGTCAGTCTAACCGTCCTCCAATTCCAGCTGGTTGCTTGACTCAGTAGGGTGCCACTTCCAGTACAATCAGTAGAAAGCATTAGAACTAGTTATATTCCCTTCAGGCTTGGTAGGATCAGGAAAGTTCTCCTGATGTAGTTACAGGTACGTTGCAGGTCTTTCATCTTTATAGTTATTCTTTATTAGACCTTGAAGTATCACTCTCCTTTGTAACCCTCTATATAATAGTCAATTTCAATGTCAGCCCTTAATATTTAGCATAACCTTTCTCAGCGTCTACCCCAGTGGATAAATATATTATACCTAGATGGGTATAAAGAAATTACCCGATTATAGTGTCTCAGAAAGTTACCTTAGTTGATCTTTTTAGATTTAGAGATGAATGATTTAGATGTCATTCTCAGCATGGATTAGATCCAAATAGAGTCATTCAATTTTTGTTTCCCAATAAATCAGTCATTAAATAGAGGAGTAGCATTTCTGTGCTTAGGGGTCAGATTGTTTCTTATATTAAGGCAAGAAAAATGATATCGAAGGGGTGCATGTACCATCTTATGCGAGTCAAAAACTCTAGTTCTGAGACACTAAGTCTTGATTTCATTTTAGTAGTAGGGGAATTTCCAAATGTGTTCTCTGAAGATCTTCCCGGAGTTTCTCCTGTAAAGGAAATTGACTTCAGAATAGATCTCATTCTTGATACCCAGCGTATCTCTATTCCACCATACAGAATAGCTCCAACTAAGCTTAAGGAGTTGGAAGAATAGTTGAAGGATCTCTTAGATAAGGGATTCATCATGCCAAGTATTTCCTCATGGGTTTCTCTAGTCTTGATCGTGTGTAAGAAAGATGGTTCTCTCAGAATGTACATCGATTACCATCAGTTGAACAAAGTCACAATTAAGAATATACATCCACTCTTCAGGATTGATGAATTATTCAACCAACTTCAGTGTGCCAGTTATTTCTCTAAGATAGACCACAGATCCAGCTATCATCAGCTTAGAGTCAGAGAATATGACATTTTGAAGACAACATTCAAAACTTGGTATGGCCACTTTGAATTTCTAGTTATGTATTTTGGACTAATAAATGCCCCTACAACTTTCATGGACTTGATAAACAGAGTGTTCAAGCATTACTTATACATGTTCTTCATAGTCTTCATTGATAATAGTCATGTCTATTCCCGTAGTGAAAATGATCATGCTGACTATCTTAGAATTATGTTGTAGACCCTTAACGCTTATCAGTTGTTCGCCAAATTTAGTAAGTGTAAATTTTGGCTAAGATCAGTAGCCTTTCTTGGACATATTATTTTTGGTGATGGCATTCGAGTTAACCTTCAAAAGATTGAAGTACTGAGAAACTAGCCTAAAACAATTTCTCCATCAGATATCAGGAGTTTCTTGGGTTTGGCCGGCTATTATAAATGGTTTATTGAAGGATTTTATTCTATTGCATCTCCCATGTCTTGATTGAGTCATAAGAAAGTCAAATTGCAGTGGTCATATGCTTGCGAGAAGTGTTTTCTAGAGTTAAAGACTTGACTCACTTCATCCCTAGTATTGACCTTGCCATATGGTTCAGATAGGTTTGTAGTTTACTATGATGCTTCCAGAGTTGGTCTTGGTTGTGTGTTGATGCAGAGAGGTAATGTCATAGCCTATGCCTCTAGATAGCTTAAACCTCATAAAGGGAACTATCCTACCCATGATCTTGAGTTAGTAGCTGTTGTTTTTGCCTTGAAGATTTGGAGCCATTGTCTTTATGGGGTTTATGTTGATGTGTTCATGGATTATAAAAGTTTGCAATATGTGTTCTCGCAGAAAGATTTGAATCTTCAAAATAAAAAGTGGCTAGAGTTGTTAAAAGATTATTATATGAGTGTGTTTTATCATTCGGGCAAGGCTAATGTAGTTGAAGATGCCCTTAGTAGATTATTTGTAGATAGTGTTGCTCATGTTGAGGAGGATAAGTAGAAGTTAGTTCAGGAGGCTCATTAGCTTCCTAGATTAGGTGTTCGGTTGGTTGACTCAGCTGAAGGCAGTGTATGGGTTCAGAATGGGTCAGAATCTTCATTGGTTAACGAAGTAAAGGAAAAGCAAGATAGGGATCCCAGTCTGGTTATGTTAAAGGAATCAATCAGAGATCAAAAAGTAGATATTTTTCCCAAGGGAGAGATGGTGTATTACGTTTCCAAGGCAGGGTATGTGTTTCGTGTATTGATTGTTTTAGGCAGTGAATTTTAGCTTAAGCACATGGTGCTCAATATTCTATTCCCCCAGGGTCCACCAAGATGTACCGTGACTTATGGGAAATCTATTGGTGGAATAGTGTGAAGAAAGATATTGCAGAGTTTGTGGCTACGTGTTCAAATTGTCAGTAGGTTAAAGTTGAGCACCATAGGCCTAATGGTACATTACAGGAGTTCAGCATCCCCACTTGGAAGTGGGAAGTGGTGAACATAGATTTTATGACAGGTTTTCCTCGTACACGTCGTCAACATGATTCAATATGGGTCATTATGGATGGAATAAACAAATCAGCTCATTTCTTGTCAGTTTATACTCACTACTCAGCTGAGGATTATTCTAGGCTTTATATTAGGGAAATGGTTAAGTTTTATGAGATTTTGTTGTCTATCATATCGGATAGAGGTACTCAATTTACCTCTCACATTTGGAAGGACTTTTAGAAGGGTCTTGGTACCTAAGTTCATCTCAGTAAAACTTTTCATCCTTAGATAGATGGTCTGGAAGAGAGGACCATTTAGACCTTAGAAGACATATTGACAATATGTGTTATTGATTTTAAAGCTAGGTGGGATGACCGCTTATTTTTGATTGAGTTTGCTTACAATAACAACTATCACTCTAGTATTCAGATAGCTTCATTTAAGGCTCTCTGTGGGAGGAGATGTAGGTCTCCTATTGGTAAATTTAAGACCATTGAGGACACTTTGATAGGGTTAGATTAGGGAGAGGTTGAAGACAGCCCAAAGTCATCAAAAATCCTATGCAGATATGAGGAGAAGAGATCTTGAGTTTGAGATAGGTGATTTAGTTTTTCTAAATATCTCTCTCATAAAGGAAGCAAAGAGATTTGGCAAGAAGGGGAAGCTCAGTCCCTGATATGTTGGCTCTTATAGAATTTGATACCACATACTTTTTCCTAGATCAGTTTGGCCTCTAGTATGTCAAGGGTAAACGTTAAAAAGGTATAACTCTTGATACATGTAGAATTATCCATCTCTAGACCCACTATTGTGTAGATAATTGTATTAGCTTTCCAATAATACCAATTTCACCTTAATTCGATACTCCATTGAGAAGTTATGGCGATTTTTATGAAAACAGTAGGGCATTTCGACAGGCGCCGCATCGCGGTAAAGTACAAAATCGCAATTGTCCGATTTCTAGTGGAACACCGCGATTACATTACATTATGGTGAAAATCCTATTCATGATCATCCCTTTTCTAGTATCTCATCGCGATTTGCCGATATCGCGCCAAAATTCCCAAATGGACTGGCACCGCGTTGCAGAGGAGTGCAAAATGGCTCTTGTCCTTTTTTAGTGTCGCAATGAGATTACGCCGCGTCTAGAGCCCAAATTGGTGCTCGTTCTTTTTTCAGTATGCCACCGAGATAGTGGCACATCGTAGTGGTGTGCCAAATCGGGGTTTTCTAGTTTCAAACTTATTTTTAAAAAGGGGAATTTAGTTATTTCCCCAACCCCCAATTCGTAAATAACGATGAATTAATTCTATTCTGACCATTATATGCTTACTTTTCACCAACTTTCCCTCAAATAAAATCCTAGAACTCAAAACTTAATCCCCAAGAAATCCAAATTCCACTATTGTTTCTCCAAGGAAACTCTAAATTCAAGGTTCCTAATCCAAGATAACAAAGGAAATCAAAGTTCAAGTTTCTTCATCTAATCATCAATTAAGGTATGTGGGGTTTTCAACAGCAATAATCCTTTCATCCTTGTGCCCAAAATTAATTTTTGAAGACAATTTTAGATGACTTTATGTGAGTTTTGAATTAAGGTTCATGCCCAATAATGTTATTTGCAAGATTATGAGATTTTGAGAGATTTAGATGTTGAATTGCATGTCGACTTTCGTATTTTCATGCGTATTGACAAAATTTTCAGATTTCGAATTGAATTATCTATATTTTCATTATCAAGCATGAACTTTAAGATGATTTGACATGAATTTGATGCATGGGTTATTAGCCCTAGTTTAAAGGTTGTTATTTCAAGAAGATTATGCTTTTAATCATCCCATTACTTGTTATATTCAGATTTTGATAAAAACTTGATCTTTTGTTCTCAGCTTAGATATTGAATCCACTTTATATATTTAGCTACAGTTTACAGTAAATAGATTTAGAAGAGGTTTTTATTGTAAACCCTTATATTAGTTTTTAAAAAGTGGATTTCCAAGAAAATGAGCATTCAAATTAAAGAGAGTAGTATTTAGCACCGAGTAAGGTATGTTCACATGCCCTAGAACTACGAGCCAATGTAGGTTCAGATTATCAGATTATTTTTTTTCTATATGGATGACAGATACAGATGTGATCACTTAGATTAGGTTATAGTCCTTGGTAAGAGTATGACACCTCTCCCCAACGTGAGGTTTTCCCATAAGAAAACTAGACGCTGGACACTATGATAGCTCACATAGAGTATGTCGGTTAGAAAACCTCCCTACAGCCTCAGAAAAGAATAATAGAAAAGATTTTAGAACTAAGTGTAAAGACTCACAGCTTTATTCAGATGTTTCTTTATAAAAGTCATTAGCTATAAATTTTAGTTTTAAGATTTCAAATATAAAAGTGAGTCCTTTTTACATTTAGATCGCATGATTTTCAGTCAGAACACTAGTACAACTTTTAGAAACTAATTGCTATGACTCACTATATTTATATAGTATGTTTTCTACTCATTATCATAATTCTCAGTTTTCCATTATTCAAGCTTATGTGAGTCATTTACATTTAGCATGCATTATGTTACAAATTATGATGATCTTGAGACATTGTTTTACTTATGCATTCACCCCATTACTCAGTACAATCTAGAAGTACTAATCCACATATACATCTATGTGCTACATTGTCTCATAATGCAGGTTCAGGTGCATAGTTTCAGTAGCGTGAGTGATTTCGAGCATCTCCATCTATATCCCAATAGTTGGTGAGTCCTCAAAGTTTAGGGACCCTGTCATTCAAATTCTCTAGTTTATTACAACAGTTGATTCAGTATTTTTCAGTTAGTTTGTGTCATCTAGGGACTTGTCCTAGTGGCTCTCTAGTTATTTGTAGTAGAGGCTTGTCAGACTGCTAGTTATGATTCAGATTCTTAGTAGTGATTATTCAGACTCTTGAGTCTATCATTTTCAGACTTATATGTAGATTATTTTCGTTTGGCTTAGATAGAATTCCATATTTAGTTTGAGTTTTATATCTATATCTTCTTATTATGAGACTCTGACTTAGTAGAAGGTCGACAGGGTAATCTTAAGGCTACTCATAGTCTTGAGCACCGTGTGAAGTCTCGGAACCCCTTTTCGGGGCATTACAAACTTTTTATCAGAGCCTAAGGTTTATAAGAGTCCTAGGGAGTAAGACAAGCCGCGTTACGCAGAGTCTTGATCATGGGTGTGAAGCGTGCCACATTTATGAGCAAAAAGCTACAGTACGTTTTTAGGAAATCACTTCTTTCTTTCATGATCTATTATGCTTACAGTATCTCCATCTTCTTTGAACTCATGCTCTTACATGATAGTTCAATTTACCTCCTCATCGAGCTAATGCCCACAGAAATGATAACCAGCCACCCTAGCCTGCTGATCCTCTGAATGAGAAAGTATCCCTTATTGAATTTTGGGCTACTTTTTAGGCGTTGGCCCAAGCTGTGACTGCCAATATTTAGGGCAACCATCAGGCTGTAGTCCCACTTCAGCAGAATGGTGATTTAAAAGCAGCCAAAATTTAATACTTCATGAGAATAAATCCTCCTGAGTTCTTTAGGTCAAAAGCAGGTGAGGACCCACAGCTTTACTTAGAGAAGATAAGAAAGATCACCCAAATTATGTTTGTTACTGAGGACGAAAGTGTAGAGTTGGCGTCCTATAGGCTGAAGGATGTAGTGTATGGTTGGGTGGTTATGTGGAAAAATGGTAGAGGTGAGAATGTACCTCCTATGAGTTAGCAGCTCTTTCAGGATGCGTTTCTAGATACGATGGCTTAAGTTTAATTAGTTGTCTAAGTATGCCCCAGATACGATGGCTGACCCTAGGATAAGTATGAGTAAGTTTCACTACAAGAAAATTGTGAATTACATGGAGATTTTACATGGAAATTTTTTTTTCAAGAATTTCCTACGAATTTACACGCAGAAATTTAAAATTCCTAAGTTCTATATATTTTACCACGGAAAAATATTTTTGTAGGAAAATTCGCAAGTACATTTGGCGTCATTTTATGCAAAGATATTACTTGGGGATTTTTTTAGAAAAAATAATCCGCATGTAATATTTTCATAGGTAAATCCACAAGTAAATTGATAAAAGAAAAATTCTTTGTTGTGTTGCATCAAAATCCCCAAGTTAAACTACCTACGAACTTAGTTGGGGATATTTACATGCATATTTTTTTATTTAGGAAATTACCTGGGATTCTAATTTTGCAAATTTAGTTGGGAATTTGTTTCATGGGAATTTACCTGAGAAGTTACATTATCTGGGGAATTACATAGGAATTTTTTTATTGTAGATTTAGTTGGGAATTTATTTCATGAAAATTTGTGTAGGATTTTATAGCGGAGAATTACATGTGAATTTTATTTTGAAGCATTCTTTTAATTAAATATAATTAAGTAACTTAATCTTCTATTCATTGTTTGAATTAGTGAAATAATTTTACTAATAATAATTTTATAATGTTAATTATTATTTAGAGCAATTAAAATATAAAAAAACTTCTTGTATTTTTTAAGCTGTTGATATAAATGTCTCATTATTAATTTTTTTTATTTAAAATATTTAATTCCAAACATGTTCTCTATCATAAAATTGAAGAACTGAAAGTAATTTTACACACTTGGTTATATTTGAAGAAAAATAAATTTAAATTATTGAATCCATACTTGACAATTTATTCAGTGTATTTTAAGTAGATAAAATATTTATTTATGTTATTCTTAATTAAAGTGAAGTTTAAGTGTCTCCTTCAATAATTAGATCTATATTAAGTGAAAATTATATTTTGAAAAAGCATGTCCTAATTATGTATTATTTTATTTTACATATATTAAGAGCTATGCAGTTCACCAACAAGAATTATGGTACAGTGGTAATTACTCCTTCTTCGTTAATTATTTGAATTTAGTTAGACTTTGCATAAATATCGAATACTGAATGAAAAACAAAAAGAAAAAGCTATGTAATTCAATTATTTTACTTTACACAAAGTTTAGTTAATTTTGTTTGACTATTATAATGAGACTCAAGTATCGGGAAACATTCCCTTGATTAATTGTTGAGGTAAATTAGCCCGTTTGGCCATAATAACTTTTTCTTCTTCTTTTTATTCAGATATTTTTTTTGTTTTATTTGAAGTAGAACTTTAAGTTGGTGTTTGGTCATAAAACTTGTAAATGATGGGTGGAATTACTTAAGGAATAGAATAGGGAAATTTAAATATACAACTATATTATATATGATCTAAAGTGATAGCAAAAAAATTATGATGATATTAAAGAGTAAGGAAAAAAATATCTACAACTTGAAGTTGTATTTGTAAAAGTGAATTAAGTAAAACTTGTTTTCATTTTCTTCACAATCACTTCTCTCACAAAAATTCAAACAATTTCAATTTATATTCATGACCAAACACAACTCAACTCAACTTCAATTCAATTCCAACCAACTCCAAAATGTTTTGATTTTCAAGGCCAAATGCCTACTAAATTTTATGTTTGTGGATACAATTGGTGAAATAATATTTTAAAATTCTATAATTTATTCTTGTTTATTATTCACTTGAATAAATTTGAAGAAAACTTCAATTATAAATTCTAGAATTCAAATTTAATATTTCATTAAATAAACAAAGAAAGAGAAAAATAATTGCTCCTCTATATATTTAATATATTAGAGGCAAAATGAGGAAGGAAGCAATTTAGTTAACCATGTACCACATCGAATAAAGATACCATGCATTTGACATTGTATATTATATAAAACCTGAATCTATTATACCTATTAAATCCGCGCACCCCCTACAAATGGTATCAGAGCTCAGTAATGTAAAAAGTACGGAAGAGATATATGTTAGAGTTAGAGTTAGAGTTAGATTTATAATAAATTAATTATGCGAAGACCATTTAAAAATAGAAAAGCTTTTAGAAAAATTAAAGAATCGTTAATTAGTAATTATTCAGAATATATAAGTCTAAATAAAACAAAAGAAAATCCACAAAAACTAGCCTATTTAATTACATTAATATCTAGTATTGAATCAAAATTAATAACACATTTAAAATCTAGAAGAATGAAACATATACCGCCTAATTATAATAAAATTAGATTTAGATATCCACCAAGATATTATAAATATAATTTAAAATGAATAAAGTACAACAATATAAAGAATTGAAACAAATTATCTCTGAAAAACGAAAAGAATTAAAAATAAGAATAGAAAGACTACATTATAATATATTTGCAGGAGTTAGTAAAAATTCAATAGATACACAAAAAGATGAAATATCAAAATTAGAATCACAAATAGATAGTTTAGAATATGTATATCAACATGACCTATTCACAATAAAATGAATAAAGAAGAATTTATAATAGATGAAAAAATATATGAAAACTACGAAGGATCAAAAATAAAAATTGTATTTTCTAATCTAGGACGAAGATATAAGAAAATAGGTGAACATTTATATTTAATGTTAGAAAAAGAAGAATTAAAATTAGAAGATAAATTAACAGCAATGGTAAGAATAGAAAAAGAAAATGAAGAGATAGATAGGAAAAAAGAAATAGAAAAAATAAAACAACAAACTACGGAAGAAATACGAAAAATAGAAGAAACCAAAAATAGTAGAATTGCTGAATTAGAAAAAGAATTACAAATGTTAAAAGAATTGTATGAACAAAGACAAAAAGAAAAAGAAGAAAAAGATAGAGAACAGAAATTACTAAACGAGATAAATCAATTTAAGGAAAAATTAGAAATAAAAAACGAGGAATTAGAAATAAATAACATAGATATTGAAGAAACAGATAATTATGAGTCCGAAGATAGTGAAACATATACAGAAATATTAACAAATACAAAAAATTTAGAAATCAATGAAGAACAAAAAATTTATGAGGAAAACTTAGAAAATACTCACACAGAAATAAATACTCTTGATAAAAAAGAAAATGAAAATATAATACCTAAAACAACAGAAATAAGAAAACCTATATACCATAAGAATAAGTTTAAAAAATATAATGAATATGATAAATGGATACCAAAACAAATAGTGAATAAAAATTATAACTTTTTAGATCTAGATTGTGTAATAGATACAGAAAAAACAATACAATTATGGATAGGATATATGACAAAACAATTATTAGATAATAATATAAATATAACAGATGCACCGGAATATATAGAAAAAACATTAATAGGATCAGTAAAACTATGGTTTGCAAATCTAACCGAAAATAGCAAAAAAGTATTAAGAACTAACAAACCTATAGAAGGAACATCATCGACAACAACTAAACTAACACCTATAGAATTATTAAAAAAATATGAAACAGCTATAAAAGATGAATTTGGTAGTACGACAACAATCGAAGAAGAACAAAATGAAGAAAAAGATACAAATAGAAATTTAATGTTAAAATTAGCAATATGTAATATGTGTTATATAGATGAATATACTTGCGCATTTAAAGAATATTATTACAAAGGAGCATATAGTATAGAAGAAAGTAAAGAAATAAGAAAATTATATTTTAATAAATTACCCGAGCCATTTAGTTCGAAAATAATAAAAAGTTGGGAAGAAGCAAAAATAGTAGATACGTTAGGAGCAAGAATAAAATATTTACAACAATGGTATAGAAACTTATGTGAAAAATATAGAGAAGAATTAAAAATGGAAAAAACATTAATAAGAAATTTAGCTTGTTGCAAAAATAAAATAGCACCCCAATTTGGATGCGAAGAAAGATATTATAAGAAAAGAAAAAGACATAAGAAATATAAGAAATATAAAAAATCAAAATATAAATATAAAAAACCAAGAAAGAGATATTATGTAAAAAATTATAAACATAAGAGACCATATAGAAAAAAGAAATCTATAAAAGAATGTACTTGTTATAATTGTGGAAAGTTAGGACATTTAGCTAGAGATTGTAAATTACCTAAAAATCCAAAAAATAAACAAATATCAGAAATAAAAATAGAAAATACCGAATATATGCAGATAGATTATATAGATTATGAATTAGAAAGTGAAGATAGTATATATGAAATTTCAGAAAACGAAACAGATAATGAAATAGATAGCGAAATAGATGAATTAAATGACTGAAGAAGATATAAAAATAATAACAAAGGAAGAATATTTAAATGATGAAGGAACGGAACAAAAAATAATATTTGACAGTAATATATTTGATGAAATAAAAGGAAAAGAATTAGATTTAAGTGTAGAAAAAATATTTAAAATACCAACAATAAAAAATATTTTTACTAGGAAAAAAGATGAATATTATGTAGTATGTCAAAAAGAACATGTCATACACTGCAGATATGCAAAAGGAAAAGCTAGTATACCACTGGTAACAAAAAGAATAATTAATAAAGAAATAAATGATATAAAAAGTAAAGGAGATCCAATAAAATATGTACACCTTGGAGGTACAGAGATATTAATAAAAGCATGTTTTAGAGAAGGAATAGATACACCAATAGAATTATATTTAGCAGACGATAGAATTATAAAACCTATAGAAAAAAGCATAATAACTGCCGTAAAAGGAAATCTAATATACCAAAAATTTAAATTTATAATAAGTGCAAATTATTCAGTAGCAGTACCAGATAGGAATATAGATAAATCATTAGTATTATATTGGAAAATATCAGGAATAGAGTTAACCCCAGGAAGTAAAATATTTACAGCAAGATGTAAAAACCTATATGTATTAACAACAAAACATAAAATAACAGGAAAAAATAAGATTAACAAAATACAAATAGAAAGCCCATTCGAACAAATAGTAAAAACAATAGATTATAATGATTATACCTATAGAGACATAGATACAGAAGAAAATTTAGAAATAGTAAATGATAGAATAAGTACAACGAAAAGAATAGCTAATGAAAAGCCAGAATCATCAAGCTCATCAAAAAGAACAAGTTATGAAACAAACTCAATAAGTAATTTAAACCAATATTACATAACAGGAAAAATAAATGAAAAAGAATATTTAATACTTTTGAACACAGGACAAGAAGAAAATTATATAGCAAAATATCTAGTAAAAAATGAAGAAATAAAAACCGACAATAATATATGCCCAGACTTACCAAGAAGTTTAATAAATAATAAAAATCTAGCAGAAAAAGAAATAATATTAGGAGTTAGAAAAATAAAAATAGAATTCGAAATAAAAGAAGAAATGCAAAAAGCAGATATAATATTAGGAATAAAATGGTTAGAACAAGTAAAACCATATAATATAGAACATACACAATTAACCTTAACATATAACCAAGAAAAGTTATTCTTAAAAAGAGCCTTAACATGAAATGAAGATACATGTATTAATGAAGATAGTAGTAGAAGGATATTACAGTAGATATTATACGCCTATGATAGATACAGGAGCAGAAGCTAATTTATGTAGATATAATTGTCTACCAGAAAGCAAATGGGATAAACTAAAAACACCAATAATAGTTAAAGGATTTAATAATGAAGGAAGCTTAATTACTTATAAAGCTAGAAATGTAAAAATACAAGTATGAGATAAGATATTAACAATAGAAGAAATTTATAATTATGAATTAACATCAAAAGATATACTTTTAGGAATGCCATTCTTAGATAAATTATACCCGTATATAATAACTAAAACAGACTGGTGGTTTACAACATCATGTAAACAAAAAGTAAGTGCAAAAAGAGTTAATAATAAAATAAGAAAGAAAACTGATTGGATAAAAGGAAGTGAAAAAATTACACAAAAGTTAGAAAATATAAACAATACTGAAGATACAGTAGAACTAGTAGTATTTTCAATAAATAAAACAGAAATAACTATATTTTCAATTAATAAAATAGAAATAATTCAGAAAAAATTAGAACAATTATATAGTGAAGATCCATTAAAAGGATGGGAAAAACACAAAACTATTATAAAAATAGAATTAATAGATAAAAATAGCATAATCACACAAAAACCATTAACATATAATTTTGATGATTTAAAAGAATTTAAAATGCACATAGATGAATTATTAGAAAAACAATATATACAAAAAAGTAATAGTAAACATAATAGTCCAGCATTTATAGTAAATAAACATAGTGAACAAAAAAGAGGAAAAAGTAGGATGGTTATTGACTATAGAAATTTAAATGCAAAAACTATAACATATAATTATCCGATACCAAACAAGATATTAAAAATAAGACAAATCCAAGGATATAATTATTTTAGCAAATTTGATTGTAAATCAGGATTTTACCACCTAAAGCTAGAAGAAGAATCTAAAGAATTAACCGTATTTACGGTACCACAAGGATTTTATGAATGGAACGTGTTACCATTTGGATATAAAAATGCACCAGGTAGATATCAACATTTTATGGATAATTATTTTAAACAATTATCTAATTGTATAGTATACATAGATGATATATTATTATACACCAAAACCAAAGAAGAACATTTAAAACTATTAGAACAGTTCACAGATATAATAGAAAAATCAGGAATAAGCCTAAGCAAAAAGAAAGCTGAAATTATGAAAAACCAGATAGAATTCCTAGGAATACAAATAGATAAAAGTGGAGTAAAAATGCAACAACATATAGTAGAAAAAATAATAAATTCGAAAGAAGAATTAGATACAAAAAAGAAATTACAATCATTTTTAGGATTAGTAAACCAAGTAAGAGAATATATTCCAAAATTAGCAGAAACCTTAAAACCACTACAGAAAAAATTAAAAAAGGATATAGAATATAATTATGATAAAAAAGATAAAAAACAAGTTCAAAAAATAAAATTACTTTGTAGAGAATTACCAAAATTGCAATTTCCAGATGAAAATAAAAAATTTATATATATAGTAGAAGCAGATGCAAGTGAATATAGTTACGGAGGAGTACTTAAATATCGATATGAAGCAGAAAAAATAGAACATCATTGTAGATATTACTCAGGTACGTTCAACGAGACAGAAATAAAATGGGAAATAAATAGAAAAGAGTTATGTTCATTATATAAGTGTTTATTAGCATTTGAGCCATATATTGTATATAACAGATTTATTGTACGAACAGATAATACACAGGTACGTTGGTGGCTAACAAAGAAAATACAAAATTCAGTTACAACAAAAGAAATTCGGAGACTAGTTTTAAATATATTAAATTTCACATTTACAATTGAAGTTATCAGTACTAACAAAAATGTTATTGCAGATTACATATCAAGACAAAGCTACACAGACTGAAATAATAGAGGAAGATACTCTAGAAAAAATACTTAACACCCTAACTACGCTTTCAATGAAAGTGGACAGTATGGGTAATGAGATAGAAAAGCTAAAGACTAATGAAGATAAACTGAAGTCTATAGCTACAAATCAGCTAACTCAGCAGTGTGCAGAGCTATGTCGATCGGAAGACATTAAAAATCCAGAGCTAGAAGGAGACGTTGGGACACTCCATAAAACCCATAACATTTATCAATCTACTTCTGCAGGTACAAGCAAAGGAGTTAATAGGCCAAGATACCAGAATGCAAATATGAATAAAATATTTGAGAAACCATTTACCCCAAAAACACAAAAAGACCATTTATTCATACCCCCACAAGTTAATACATACCGAGATAGCCTAAACCAAGACAAAAAAGTATATAACTACACCGCCCAGAAATGCATAGAAAATATATACAGAGTACAAACCTTTCTAAACCATAACCCCAGAGCTACAGACATCAAAGAACCAAATACCAATTATATAACCCAAAAACTACAAGGATATAATAAATTAATCGCACTACCCAAAACTAACCCAAGCCTGGTTAAAACCTGTTTTGACTATGGACTACTAAATACCATATATACCCAAGACGGAGAAGAGCTAACAGCTATGGAGGAATTATACAAGATATTCACTACCTATAAAAGAATAACAAAAGGAAATTTATTTTATATAAAGTGTTATACTGCACCAGCAGAGATATTATATGATGAGATAAAACCAGTGATACAAGTTGTAAAAATAGGACTGACAAGAGATATGATTATACCAGAAGATATATCGCAACAACCGGAGATATCTAGAATAGAGATACCAGATTTTTACGCAAATAAAAGACTTATTGGACTAGCTACGATCATACAAGAACTAGCAAATAACTACGCTAACGGAAATCCAATATGGAGCTACTATTCAAGAGATCACCAAATGATATATTCAAATTCGAAAGAACTAAGACAAGCAGATATGGAAGACGTAAGACAATGGATACTGACGCTACTTAACCCAGAAAAACAATCTACCGCGCGAGCAATAAAAAAGGGATTTATTTCAGACGGACTGCTAACAAGATACTGTAAGATAATCGGACATAAATATCCAGACCACCAATGTTCGAGATGCAATGGAGAAGATAATATTATTCCAGAGGTACATCTAGAGTAAAAGAAGATAAAATGCCAGCTGGAAAGATAAAGATAAAGATAAAGATAAAGATAAGATAAATAATGGAGCAGATACAGAGCAATAATGGAGATATAGCAGATACGACAAAATCAGCGGACGACAAGAAAAATATATTGTATAGATTCTTTACGGAAAAAGGATAGTAATTATTGTAAGTTACTATTCTTTGTAGACTTTATGTAAGGATAGTAATTATTCTTGTAGACTTTTTGTAAGTTACTATTTTATAGGCTTTTTAGGTACCTAGATAGGCTTTTTGACTTTTTAAACATTAGCTTTTGTTTTTTCTTTATGTAAAGATGTAAAGCTTGTAAAGTTTCATTCTATATATATCAGAAGCAGAAGGCATTGCAAAAAGCAAGCCTTCATGCATTGAAGCACTTTACTCTCTCCAATCCACAAAAAAAAAAATATTACTCAGTTAATTAGATAAACATATTCCAATGGAAAAAGCTATGGAACAACAAAACTCAGAAACATCAAAGCTACCCGAACAGGTATATCTATTTATAATTATGAATAGCTAATTTCATAATTCCCAACAATCATGATATGATAAAATGAATTCATATTAGTTACTTTATAGTAGAATTATTCGAAGAATAATATGTTAAGAAGTTTATTAATAAAGAGGAAACGGAGAAATATCCCTAAGGACTATGCCATCCTAAAGGTGAAACCAATGAGGCAAGAAGCCGTGGCGGGGAGTAACCAGAGTAGAGGCGCTGTTTAAGGGAAAAAGTATCCGGATTACCATGTTAATAGTGACGGAAGAACATATTATTTAAGAATAATCTAGTATATAGTAAGCCAATATGACCATATTTTGTTGTGTACATGATTGAAGGGAATATTTTGAAAAAAGCAAATTTATGAAAATGAATGATAATATATCTGATGTGATGGTAGATAAATTCAAAATACTTATTTTGTATGCACTTAGAAATATAAAAGTAGCAGATATAAGAAAAATCATATTAGAAAAAGCTTTTGGTGAATATTATATGACTAGAGTAAGTTATATACCATATCTACCTAACTACTCTTACAAATATTTACGATGATAAGTTACATAAGATTTTTTGAAAAAGATATAAAAATATGCAGTTACTAGAAAAACAGATAAAAATAAATATAGATAAATACATGGAAAACAAAGATATAAAATTTCTTAATAAAAATATGCAAAAACTACTAAGGCTAAAACAAACAACTACAAAATATTATAATAAAACCAATTTTAAAAAATAGATCATTTAGATTATCTTAAAGTTTTAATATTATATATACTTAAAAACATAGAAATTATAGATATTAAGAAACTAATATTAGAAGAAGTAATAAACTATGAAATTGAAACTACAAATTGTCTAGAACAGTTATACGAAGAAATTTACCCAGAAGAATATTATTCAGACTAAAAAATGTTAGAATATATTAGACAAACTAGAGAAAATCAAGAAAATCTAAATAATGAAATTAATTATAGAAACCGAATTAGACAAATAGTGAAAGACCTAAAAGAAAAATTAATATGGATAGAAAAAACCTTAGAAAATTTAGATAAAAGTACATGTGATAGTTTATATAATTTAAAAAACTCACTACGAGAAGAACAACACAAGATAATAAATAACATTGAAAATTTAGAATTAGATATATATTATAGCACAGATAGGATAAATTATTATACAAGAATTTGTAACTCTGCAATTACTACAGGATAAAATAATCAATGAATATATCTTACGAAAAAAGTAAATTATTAAAAGATATTGAAACAAAATATCCACGCACAAATAAAAATAGATTCATTAGAAACCTATTAAATCTATTATACCTATTAAATCCGCGCTAATATTGATGAAAAAATGGAAAGTACTGTTTGTATATGTAAAGAAAAGAAAATTTTCAAGAAAAAATATTACATGCCTAATTATTCGTAGAAAAAGTCATAAGAACTTTATTTTATTTTACAATTTTTTATCAAAAAATTATTGTGATTTTTTTGTATTTCTTGCAAAAATATTTGTAGGTAATGTATCTGTGGGATTTAAATCCCCAAGTAATCTATTTGGAGATTTTAAAATTCACAAGTAATAATTACCTACGAAGGTATTTCCATCGGCTTTACTTTGTCAGAAAAATCGGCAAGAAACTCAATTACTTGCGATTTTTTCTCTGAAAGTCCCATTAAAATCTCCATGTAATCCGTACTTTTCTAGTTGTGTTTGTTATTGGAGTATCTGGTCTGGTAGTCAAGGAGTGTTTCCACGCTTATTGGGGACATGGATCTTTCGATGTTGATGATTCATGCCTAGAAGATTAAGGAAGAAAAGTTAAAGGGAAGAGAGAGGGAAAATAAGAAGTCTAGAACCGGGTAGTTTGAGTATGCCTAGACAAAGTTTGGAGGGGGAAACCATTCGCAGTTTCAGAATCGTGCATCTATACCAGCTCCATCTTCAGCTAGCTCTCCCACTCCTTGATCTAGAAAGAAGCAGTGGGGTAAGACTTTATGTCCAGGTCTAATAATAGTGTGAGTGGAAGGCCTAGTTATCTTCCATGTTCTAAGTATGGTAAGAGTCATCTTGGTGAGTGCTTGTTGGGATAGAAAAGATGTTATGGTTATGTAAAGTTGGTTCACAGAATCAAAGAGTGTCCCCATGCTAATGAGGGAAATAGGGATTTTTTTCCCCAGACTCAGGCTACTAGTGCACCAACTCCTCTAGGTCGCCCAATTCCTCCCTAGGGCACATCATCCAGTGTCGGTGGCGGTCAGCGCTAGAATAGGTTTTATGCTTTACCATCCCATCAGGAGCAGGAGGATTCTCCAGTTGTTGTTACTGGTATGCTTCATATCTTTCATCTTAATGTTTATGTGTTGTTAGACCATGGGTCGAGTTTCTCTTATCTGACCCCACTAGTTGTACTAAATTTTGAAATAGGTTCTAAAAGGATCCCTAGGCCTTTCTTAGTTTCTACCCTTGTGGGTAAGTTAGTTGTTGCCAAATAGATCTATAGAAAGTATCCTACCAGTGTCCTTCATAAGATCATGTTAGTAGATTTAATAGAGTTAGATATGGTTGACTTTGACCTTATTATTGGTATGAATTGGCTCCATTCTTTTTATGCATCTATATATTTTCACATCCGAGTGGTGAAGTTTCAGTTTACAGATGAGCCAGTCTTTGAGTGGGAAGGTAATTCAGTGTCTCCCAAGAGTTATTTCATATCCTATCTTAAGGCCAGGAAGTTGATCTCAAAAGGGTGTATCTATTATCTAGTTCGAGTCAAAGACACTAAGTCTGAGACTCCAACAGTTCAGTCAGTCCGAGTAGTTAATGAGTTTCCAGATATTTTTCCTAAAGAATTTCCAAGGGTAGCTCCTCATAGGGAAATAGAATTCAGTATTAACCTTCTTTTTTATACTCAGCCTATCTCCGTTTCTCCATATTGTATGGCTCTAGCCAAGCTTAAGGATTTAAAAGAGCAGCTTAAATACCTCTTAGATAAGGGTTTCATAAGGCCTAGTGTGTCTCTATGGGCATTCCCATCCTATTCGTCTGAAAGAAATATGGTTCTTTGCAAATGTGCATTGACTATCGTCAACTGAATAAAGTCATAGTAAAAAACAATATCCTCTTCCAAGGATTTATAACTTATTCAACCAACTCCAAGGTGCAAGTTAGTTCTCCAAGATAGACCTTAGATCCGGCTATCGTCAGCTCTGAGTAAGGGAATATGATTTTCTAAAAATGACTTTCAAAACTCGGTATGGTCACTTTGAGTTTCTAGTAATGTCATTTATTCTTACAAATGCCTTAGCAGCTTTCATGGACTTGATGAACTGAGTGTTCAAATAGTATTTGGACAAGTTTGTCATAGTTTTTATCGATGATATTTTTGTCTATTCTCATAGTGAGGATGATCATACAGACCACCTTAGAATTGTGTTGCAAACACTTAGGGATCACTAGTTATTTGCCAAATTTAGCAAATGTAAATTTTGGCTAAAATCAGTAGATTTATTCGGTCATTATTTCTGGTGATGGTATTAGAGTGGATCCCCAACTCTAAAATGTCCTAGAACTATTTCTTCATCAGACATTAGAAGTTTCTTAGGTTTAGCTGGCTATTACAGGCATTTTGTTGAGGGTTTTTCATCTATTACAACCCTGATATCTAGATTAACTTAGAAAAAAGTTTAAGCTTCAGTGGTCAAATTCCTTTGAGAAGAGTTTTTAGAAGCTGACTACTCGACTCACTTCAACACCAGTTTTAGTACTACCTAATGGTACAATAGGTTCATTGTCTATTATGATGCCTCTAAAGTCGGTCTGGGTTATGTTTTTATGAAGAGAGGTAAGGTTATAGCCTATGCCTCCAGACAACTTAAACCTCACAAAAAGAACTACCCTACCCGTGACCTTTAACTAGTGTTGTTATATATGCATTGAAAATATCGAGGCACTGTCTTTATAGAGTGCATGTTGATGTGTTCACAGATCACAAAATCTTACAATATATGTTTACTTAGAGGGAGTTAAATCTTCATCAGAAAAGTTGGTTAGAATTATTGATGGATTATGATATAAGTGTTTTGTACCATCCAGGCAAGGCCAATGTAGTAGCAGACGCCCTTAGTAGATTATCTATAGGCAGTGTTGCTCATGTAGAGAATGATAAGAGAGAGTTAGTTCAGGAAGTTCACCAGTTAGCTAGACTGGGTATGAGGTTGGTTGACTTAGCTGAAGGGAGTGTTTGGGTTCAGAGTAGTTCAGAATCTTCTCTAGTTTCTAAAGTGAAAGAAAAATAGGACAAGGATTCTAGTTTGGTCAAACTGAAGGATTCAGTTAAAGACCAAAAGGTAGAGGTTTTCTCCAAAGGGGGAGATAGTGTGTTGAGATACCAAAGTAGATTGTGTGTGCCATGTGTTGATGATTTGAGCTACTAGATTATGGAAGAATCGCATGGTGCGATATTATATTCATCCGGAACAATCAATATGTACCGCGATCTGTGGGAAGTCTATTGGTGGAGTGGTATAAAGAAGATATAGCAGAATTTGTAGCCAAGTGTCCAACGTGTCAACAGGTTAAGGTAGAGCACCAAAGACCTGGTGGCACTTTACAGGAGTTTGGTATTCCAACTTGGAATTGGGAAGAGGTGAATATAGACTTTGTGATTGTATTACTCTATTTATGTCGTCAGCATGATTTGATATGGGTTATTGTAGACAGATTGACAAAATCATCTCATTTCTTTCCAGTTCACACGTCCTACACAACTGAACATTATGCTATGTTGTATATCAGAGAGTTGGTTAGACTGCACGAAGTTCCATTGTCCATTATTTTAGATAGGGGTACTCAGTTTACCTCTCAATTTTGGAAAGCCTTTTAGAAGGATCTTGGTACCCAAGTTCATCTCAGTTCAGCTTTTCATCTACAAATAGATAGTCAGGCAGAGAAGACCATTCAAACCTTAGAGGATATGTTGAGGGCATGTGTTCTTGATTTCAAAGGCAGTTGGGACGACCACTTTTTGTTGATCGAGTTTGCCTACAATAACAGTTACCATTCTAATATTCAGATAGCCTTATTTGAAGCTATTTATGGGTGAAGGTGTAGATCGCCAATCCGATGGCTTGAAGTGGGTGAGGTCATTTTTATTGGGCCAGATATGGTTTTTGAATCCATGGAGAAAATTCAGTTGATTTGAGAGAGATTGAAAGCAGCTCAAATTCATCAAAAATCTTATGCAGACGTAAGAAAGAGAGATCTTGACTTTGAAGTAGATGATCTTCTTTACTTGAATATTTCACCTATAAAGGGGATGAAGAGATTTGGCAAGAAGTGGAATGATTCCCCGGTGTGTAGGCCCCTACAGGATTTTGAGTCGTGTTGGAAAAATAGTGTATGAGCTTGAGCTACCTAGAGACTTTTCATCAATTCATCTAGAGTTCTATGTGTCCATATTGAAGAAGTGCATGGACGATTCAATTGTTGTAGTCCCTCTAGAAAGAACAGATATTCAGAATAGCCTTTCATACAAAGAAGTTCCAGTAGAGATTCTTGATCATCAGATCCGTAGACTAAGGAACAAAAAAGCTCCCTTGGTCAAAGTTCTATGGTGAAATCAGTCTGTTAAGGGTGCTGCTTGGGAAATAGAAACAGGCATGCGTACAAAGTATCCTCAACTTTTCTCTACGAACTCAGATTCAGCTTAAAGTAATAGTCCTCCTTAATTCTGTTCTTTTCCAGTGTCTCAGATTCAGCTATATAGTTATCTTCATGTAAATTCATGCATTCACATATTAGTTCAGTCTCTCAGTATGTTTTAGATTCAGTCATGCAGTTTGTTTCAATTGTGCATGCTAGATTATAGCCTCAGTTCCTCAGTATCTTTAGCTTAATTAGCCTCATTTGAGGATGAATTTTACCAAGGGGGAGATATTGTAATACCTCGTATTTTTTCCTAGCTCAATTTAGTCTCTAGTGTGTCAAGGGTTACCTTTAAAAAGGTATAACTCTTGATGCATATAGAATTTTCCAGCTCTGTACCCACCATTATGTAGATAATTGAATTAGTTTTCCAACGATGCCAATTTCACCTTAATCCAATACTCGATTGAGATGTTATGGCAGTTTTAGTGAAAACAGTAGGGCATTTCGACAGGCGCCAGATCGCGGTGAACGACAAAATCACAATTGTCCGATTTCCGATGGAGCACCACGATTATATCATGTCGCGGTGAAAATCCAGTTCCCATTCGTCCCTTTTCAAGTAGCTTATCACGATTTGCCTATGTCGCGCTAAAATTCCCAAATGGACTGGTACCGCGATGCGAAGGAGTACAAAATGGCACTCATCCTTTTTTTCCAGTGG
The DNA here is from genome assembly GCF_002878395.1 of Capsicum annuum. Classification (NCBI taxonomy): domain Eukaryota; kingdom Viridiplantae; phylum Streptophyta; class Magnoliopsida; order Solanales; family Solanaceae; genus Capsicum; species Capsicum annuum. The sequence goes on along the minus strand of NC_061113.1, from coordinate 138,329,473 downwards.
CGCAATGCGACTATGCCACATCACACCAGAGCCCAAATTGGTGCTCTTCCTTTTTCCAATAAGCCGCCGTGATAGTGGTGCATCACGGTGGTGTGCCAAATTAAGATTTTCCAAGTACGAACTTATTTTTAAAAAAGGCAATTTAGTCATTTCCCTAGCCCCCAATTCATGAATAACACTGAATTAATTCTATTCTAACCAATATATGCTCACTTTTCACCAACTTTTCCACAAAGAAAACCCTAGAACTCTTCACTTAATTCCCAAGAAATCAAAATTTCACCATTCTTTCTCCAAGGAAACTCAAAATTCAAGGTTTCCAATCCAAGATAACAAAGAATCAATCTTCAAGAGAACAAATAGGAACTCAAAGTTCAAGTTTCTTCATCTAATCATCAATTAAGGTATGTGGGATTTTCAACAAGGATAATCCTTTCATCCATGCGCCCAAAATTAGTTTTTGAAGATAATTTTACATGAGTTTATATGATTTTGGAATTAGGGTTCATACCCAATATTGTTATTTGCAAGATCATGAGATTTTGATAGATTTAGATGTTGAATTGTATGTCCACTTTCGAATTTTCGTGTGTATTGCAGAAATTTCCAGATTTAGAATTGAATTATCAATATTCTTATTATCAAGCATGAACTTTATGATGATTTGATATGAAGTTGATGCATGGATTATTAGCCCTAGTTGGAAGGCTGTTATTTTAGGAAGATTATGCTTTTAAGTGTCCCATGACTTGTTATATTAAGATTTTGAAAAAAGATTTGATCTTTTGATCTTAACTTAGATATGGAATCTACTTTACAAATTTAGCTATAGTTTACAATAAATAGATTTACAAGCGATTTTCATTATAAATCTTTATTTCAGTTTTTAAAAAGTGGATTTCCAACAGAATGAATATACAGATTAAAGGGCGTAGAATTTAGTATCGAGTTGGGTATGTTCATATGCCCCAGAACTACGAGCCAACGTAGGTTCAGATTATCATATTATTCCCATTTTTATATAGACGATAGAAATAAATGTGATCACTTATATTAGGTTATACTCTTTGGCAAGAGTATGACACCTCTCCCTAATGTGATGTTTTCTCATAATGGAACTAGACGTTAGACACTTTGATAGCTCACATAGTGTATGTCGGTTAGAAGAACCTCCCTACAATCTGCAAAAAAGAATAATATAAAAGCTTTTAGAACTAAGTGTAAAGGCTCACGACTTTATTTAGATATTGCTTTATAAAAAAATAATCGCTACAGATTTTAATTTTCAGATTTCAAATATAAAAGTGAGTCCTTTCTACACTTAGACAACATTCAGACAGAACACTAGTACAACTTTTAGAAACTAAATGCTATGACTCACTAGATTTATACAGTATGTTTTCTACTTATTATTATGATTCTCAGATTTCGGTTATTCAAGCTTATGTGAGTCATCTATATTTAGCATACATTATGTTACAAATTATGATGATCTTGAGATATTGTTTTCCTTATGCATTCACCCCCCATTACTCAGTACAATCCAAAAGTAATGATCCACATATACGTCTATAACGCCCCAAAAAACGGGTCCCGAAGCGTCACATGGTGCTTGAGGCTACGAGTAGCCCCAAGCTACCCTTTAAGCCATTTTTATTCAGTTCAACACAAATCAACGAGTTTTCCATAAATAACCCTCAAATATCAACAGAGTAACCATCATCCAAGAATAAGAATTTTAGAAAGATAACAAAATACGACTTATTAGTCAACTCCCAACATCTATACTAGTCTGACAAGCCTCTAAGAAAATCAATAAAACCAGCGAGCCATTGAGATAGGCCCCAACTGACTCATACTCAGTTATCAAATGTAAACAATTCCGTGAAACCACCATCAGACATCACGTCCTCGAAACATGAGGACTCACCACAACAGAGGATATAGAACAGCGTGCCCGAAGAATCAATGTCAAATCTGGAACTGAGCACCTGAACCTACATTCCAAGAAAATGCAGCCCACATCCGAATATGTGGGTCAATACCATGGAAAGGAACCGAGTATATAGGGGTGTATGCAGTTGTATAAATATCATCATCATAAATATTTATAAGAAATATGCAGGATGTATGAAAGACTCACATAGCTCGAAGAAAATCATCATAATCATGAGAGGATTAAATAAGTACAATAACACATGTGAGTCATCATATAATTTGTCAATCACTTTCAGTTCATAAAGAATATCAATTCTCATAATGTAAATATTATTTAAATCTTTCGAAGGAATAACTTTCACAATTCCACTTTCAAATCTCTTCACCATTCACCATAGACACAAGGAAACACACACATACTGGGAGATCCTATAACCGACATAAACCATGTGAGCTACATGGAGTCCAACGTACAAGCCACGTTGGGGAGAGTCGTCCTATCCTTTCCATTAGAGTAGGACTATCGATATCAAATCCACACAAACTAGTGATCACTATATAAATCAGCCTCAGGCTCACTCCTATGGAGGCACATAGTTCTAGGGAAGTAAGGTCCCTTCATACCTCTCACTCGGTGCTAAAGATTTCTCCCGGACTTAGCTCAGATCATTTCAAAGACAATCCACAACAAAACAATTTCAGTAATATATAAATATACATTGGGAGTCATCATGCTTCCCATCTATCAAAATCAACCACGTTGTGGATTTATTTGACACTCAAGTTCAAAACAACTCCATTAAGACTAAAAGGTCAAATCATTCAAAATATCTCAAATATTCAACATCAACGTGCTTATAACACACACTTTCTCAAACAAAAAAATTTACAATGGGGTTTCACGACCCAAATATCAAAATCATGATAAATATCTTTCAAGATTCATGCTTTATATCTCCACACATGTAAATTCATCTTTTAAAATCATAAACATCAATATTTCATAATAATCATCATAAGATATGGGTTCATGCTTCAAATTCGTAAAAAAATCAAATAAAAATCATGCCTTTTTAAAGAAAAGTACTTTTGGGCACAAGAACGAAAGAGAGTTCTTGTTGAAAAATCTCACATACCTTGAATGATGAACTTTAGATCGATACTTATTTTTGAGATGTTAATCGTGCCTTTGAATGATGGTTCTTGGAGTTCTTGAACTAGGAACTTGGAATCTTGAATAAATTTGCAGAATTAATGGTAAACTTTGGAGGTTCTTGAAGTTGGATGTAGGAGCTTAGGATTTTATTTTTAAGGGAATTTGATGAAATATAACATATAATGCTTCTAATAGGCTTTAATATAGGGTTTGGATGGATTTTGGGTGAGGGAGAATGACCAAAACGCCCCTAAAAATCAAATAATTCTCAAATTTGTCCTTTGGTGGACTATTTTGATAGTTAGAAGTAGATCAACTATAACATTTTACTCTGATATCCAAATTGGATGAAACCAATTTTATTAGAAAGAAGACTCTCATATGTTTCCGTTGATATATAGTATCTCACCCAGATCACTGTGTACGAGGAGTTATGATCATTTGAATTTGACACAAAAATTCACTTTTGATAGGCTGAAGTAGATCGACTATAACTTTTTGCTCTGATAGACAAATTGGATGAAACCAATTTCATTGGAAAGAGGACTCACAGAGCTTTCTGTTGATATATATTAGATTACTCAGATTATTATATACAAGGAGTTATGATCGTTTAAAGTTGGACCAAAAATACGCCAGGCCTTAGTACTTTTTCCTGCACGTTTTACTATTCACTACTATTCACAGTTCGATCAGAATGTTCATAACTCGTCGCTCGGGTGTCCGTTTTGGATGATCCATATATCGTTGGAAATCTCATCAAAAGAAAGATTTTCTTGAATGTCAGCACTCACAGAGGAATCCACTACCACAGCATCATTAATGTTCTTTCTAAGCATGGACACATGGAATATTGGATGAACAGAGGACAACTCGGAAGGCAACTCGACCTCATAAGCTACCTTACCAACACGGCTAAGAATTTTGTAAGGACCAACATAACGGGGACTAAGCTTCCCCTTCTTTTCGAATCTCTTCACCCCCCTCATGGGTGAAATTTTCAGATACACTAAGTCGCCAACTTCCAACTCAAGGTCTCTCTTTCTAATATCTGCATATGACTTCTGCCGACTCTGCGCAGTTTTAAACCTTTCCCTAATCAACTTAACTTTTTCCATAGCCTCAAATATCGAATCAGGACCACTCACAGCCACCTCGAACCAACCTATGGGTGATCTATACTTCCTTCCATATAAGGCTTCAAATGGATCCATGCCATTTCTAGAGTGGAAACTGTTATTGTAAGCAAACTCTATCAACGGTAAATGATCATCCCAACTTCGTTTAAAGTCAAGTACACAAGCTCTCAACATATCCTCTAAGGTCTGGATGGTCCGCTCAGCCTGACCATCGGTCTGCGGATGAAAAGTAGAACTCAAAAGCACTTGGGTACCAAGACCCTTC